>NC_091958.1:9561369-9861369 GCF_031021105.1 Erythrolamprus reginae
TTGTGTATTGCACAAATGAATAAATAAATAAATAAATAAACGTGAGCCTGCTGATTGTCCACCCAACATCTTAACCACTGTGCTCCTCATATTTCTGGCAATAATCCTGATGTTCTCTTCCACTACTTTTTTCTGGGATTTTTAAAATTTTCCCAGTTTAACCAAAAGTCTTGAACTTCCCAAAGAGTTCCCAAATGCTAATTAGGACTGACCAGATGAATCTTAAGATTTGCTAAACCTGCAAGCCAAGACCAAGTAAAATGGCATCAAATTGTATGTAAGTTGGGAGAATTCATGAGATGTTGATAAAAGGAATAGCAGTTACTAGACCACTAGGAGCTTCACCCCCACAAAGCAGCCAGATGAATTTCTGAGCCAAATGTTTCAACCAGAATCAGTCACAAAATAAAATATTGCGAGCTAAATTCACCAGTTAGTAGTAGGGTTCAGCAGTATCAGATTATACCTATGGTTTAAAGTAAATGACTGCTCTGAAACGATGACATCTTGAATCCAAGGGTGAGTAAAGCTTATGAGCCCCATGGCTGGCAGAAAGCATAATTAAAGTATAATAATATTGCTGTCTTTATAATTGAGGAACTGGGAAGCTACTTGAGGTTACTGAAGTCACTTAACCAAGCCCAAATATATTTGTTGCCACTAAAGGTAATATTTCTGGGACCGCCTTCTGCCGCACGAATCCCAGCGACCGGTTAGGTCCCACAGAGTTGGCCTTCTCCGGGTCCCGTCGACTAAACAATGTCATTTGGTGGGACCCAGGAGAAGAGCCTTCTCTGTGGCGGCCCTGACCCTCTGGAACCAGCTGCCCCCAGAGATCAGAACTGCCCCCACTCTCCTTGCCTTTCGTAAAGTTCTTAAGACCCGTCAGCCATGGGGGAACTGAGACATCTCCCCCGGGCCTATACAGTTTATACATGGTATGTTTGTGTGTATGCTTGCTTTTAGTAATGGGTTTTTTAGTGTTTTTTAAATTATTAGATTTGTTCTTACATTGTCTTTGTTGTTGTTGTGAGCCGCCCCGAGTCTGCGGAGAGGGGCGGCATACAAATCTAATTAATAATAATAATAATAATAATAATAATAATAATAATAATAATAATAATAATAATAGAGATGGAGAGACTCTTAATAGTTATTCCATTTTCTTTCTATATTTAATAATTGAGCTAATACTTTTGTCCCTAGATGCGGCATCACAGAATTACTTTTTTCTCTTTCTCTAATATTAAATTAAAATGAAATTGTAATATTCCAATTGAAGAGAGAGAGAAAAATCACTGGATACAGTTTGTCTCTGGTGTGACCTGCACAGCCAAATCTTTTTGCAAAGGTGTTACCACTTCAAGGAAGCTCCATGTAAAAGCTGCATTTTCTTTCTGCGTGACCTCCTTTTGGCCTCCATGACACTGATCTGCTAACATTATATTTAATACTAGCTAAGGTGTTTCTTTTTATAAAGGTGCTGGCAAGGTTGCTTATGTGGCTATCAAGAATAAAACAGGAAAAGAAAAGAGTGTATTTGTCAAACAGTAGCAAATCGTGGAGGCATTGATTTTTTCCTCCTCTTAAAATAAGTGTACTAACTTGAGCTGTGAAAAGAAAAAAGAAAAAAGAAGAAGAAACCAGGGAGAACGAACTCATTCAGTCTGGGTTTCAAAGGAAACTTTATATTTTCAGGGTAGGAAGATCACTTCTTCAATCAAAAATGCTGCAGCATAGCTTGGCTAAGCAATAAACGGGACTTGTTTCTCAACTTAGCATGATGGACAAGCCTATTTCTGATGATTCAGCAGGACAGGCAGACAAGATCCTTATGATAACCACAAAGATAAAAGGACTCTGGATCAGCTAGGACTGATAATTTCACTAACTTATCAAGTCTGAGTTTGGTCATTGACTCTTATTGCTGATTCATCCCACCGATAACACATGTTCCTTCAATGAGTTCAAAATGATGGACTTATTTTTTTCGCATCTCAAGTCTCTCTCTCCAATGAGGGACATCTGAATTTGACACTTTGTTGTTAAAAACAATGTACAATACTGATCAAAATATTAAACTTTGATGGGACCAAGTTATGATCAAGACTAGTTGTGGAAATAATCATAATAAGGATGATAATGATAATGTTGATAATAATAATAATAATAATAATAATAATAATAATAATAATAATTTATTAGATTTGTATGCCGCCCCTCACCGAAGACTCAATATGCATTCTCTCTCCCACCCATCCAACCCTCCAAATAAAATGTCATTTTATGGCTAATGTAATCCTCCAATTATTCCCTTTTTATAACCCTGTAATTTCTTAATTTGTAGTAGAGTCGGGCGACTGGTTGTGGCTGAGTGTTTATTTATTTATTTATTTTATTTTATTTATTTATTGGATTTGCATGCCGCCCCTCTCCGTGGACTCGGGGCGGCTAACAACAGTGATAAAAACAGCATGTGACAATCCAATAGTAAAACAGCTAAAAACCCTTGTTACAGAACCAATCATACATACAAACATACCATGCATAAATTGTAGAAGCCTAGGGGGAAAGAATATCTCAGTACCCCCATGCCTGATGACAGAGGTGGGTTTTAAGGAGCTTACAAAAGGCAAGGAGGGTGGGGGCTATTCTAATCTCTGGGGGGAGTTGGTTCCAGAGGGTCGGGGCCGCCACAGAGAAGGCTCTTCCCCTGGGTTTAATGGCTAAATGCCCTTCCTGACACCCATACGAAGTTCACAGCAGATATTTTTTCTTTGTGCCCTAGGAGAGAAACATCTGTTGCTACCTAGTATTGAACTCTCAACCTTCTGAGTGGGAGGCAAGCACCTTGCAGGCATGATAAGCAGGCCAAACATCATCATTTTTGACAACCAGGCAGGTGCGAGAGTTTCCAGCCACCACTCCTTTGCAAAAACTTCAGAGTTTCTTGTAACCGTTAGCAATTACCAAGCAAAATTCAGTAATACCGATGGCATTCTCTCAAACCACTTCCATGGACAGAAAAGTTCCACTTAATGTTTGGCATAGTGCATTAGGCCCTCTCGTGATTTATCCTGCTAACTTGATTTTAATCATCTTTGTCCTTACAAAAATGTAGCAAATGCTTTCTAATGCACTAGACCGTGATTTACCGTGACACTTGCATTTATAGAAATTAAATTTATTGGGTGGCTTACAAGCCAACACAACTGACTTAAAACAATGAAGCCCACTCTCTTTGGAAGTTTAATATTGGCAATCTTCTTATCAATTTCAGTTGTAAATCTCAAAGAGGTAGGAAGAATTGCTTTGCTGATGGCAGCACATGTGTAGAATCTTCAAGGTGACTTAATTCTTGGAAGAAGAAAGTGGCCAGGATCTAGATAAGTGCATTAAAATAAGGCACTTGGGGAAAAGGAATCCTCAATCTGAGTATTGTATTGGCAGTTCTGTGTTAGCAAAGACTTCAGAAGGGAAGGATTTAGGGGTAGTGATTTCCGACAGTCTCAAAATGGGTGAACAGGTGGTAGGGAAAGCAAGTAGGATGCTTGGCTGCATAGCTAGAGGTATAACAAGCAGGAAGAGGGAGATTATGATCCTGCTATAAAGAGCGCTGGTGAGACCACATTTGGAATACTGTGTTCAGTTCTGGAGACCTCACCTACAAAAAGATATTGACAAAATTGAACAGGTCCAAAGACGGGCTACAAGAATGGTGGAAGGTCTTAAGCATAAAACCTATCAGGAAAGACTTCATGAACTCAATCTGTATAGTCTGGAGGACAGAAGGAAAAGGGGGGACATGATCGAAACATTTAAATAGGTTAAAGGGTTAAATAAGGTCCAGGGGGGAAGTGTTTTTAATAGGAAAGTGAACACAAGAACGAGGGGACACAATCTGAGGTTAGTTGGGGGAAAGATCAAAAGCAACGTGAGAAAATATTATTTCACTGAAAGAGTAGTAGATACTTGGAACAAACTTCCAGCAGACGTGGTTGTAACTGAATTTAAACATGCCTGGGATAAACATATATCCATCCTAAGATAAAATACAGAAAATAGTATAAGGGCAGACTAGATGGATCATGAGGTCTTTTTCTGCCGTCATTCTTCTATGTTTCTATGTTTCTATGTTTCTACAGAAGTATCTCCTCAAAGATGACACCATTTGTGGTGTGGTGAATCAGTTGCATGGAAGAAAAATGCAGCAAATAAACCCCCAGGAAGCATACAAAGCAAAAACATGATTTCACACCATTTTTCTAAGATGCAACTGTTCACTAGCAAGTCCTTCAATAAACCAACCACTTTTAAAAGAAAGTCTAGCAGCATTATTTAAGTAAGGGCATCCTAGTGCACAACCATTTAAATATGAGCCAGCAGTGTGCAGCAGCTGCCAAAAAAGCCAACAGAGTTCTAGGCTGGATCAACAGTGGGACAGAATCAAGATCATGTGAAGTGTTAATACCACTTTATAAGGCCTTGATAAGGCCACACTTGGAATACTGCATTCAGTTTTGGTCGCCACGATGCAAAAAGGATATTGAGACTCTAGAAAGAGTGCAGAGAAGAGCGACAAAGATGATTAGGGACTGGAGGCTAAAACATATGAAGAACAGTTGCAGGAACTGGGCATGGCTAGTTTAATGAAAAGAAGGACCAGGGGAGACATGATAGCAGTGTTCCAGTATCTCCGGGATTGCCACAAAGAAGAAGGAATCAAGCTATTCTTCAAAGCACCCGAGGATAGAACAAGAAGCAATGGGTGGAAACTAAACAAGGAGAGAAGTAACCTAGAACTAAGGAGAAATTTCCCGACAGTTTTAACTCAAGGCAGCAAACACGAATATTCCTTCCTCTTCCTTTAGGCCTGACTGAGGGCAAAATAACTCTCTGATGTGTCGGCTCCAGATATTTAACTCCGCTTTCCTTCAAAATAGCGTTGTCATAATTCCTCCCAGTTTGGCAAAAGTCATATTGTCTCTGTGAGCAGGATGAAAATTGATCTCATTTGTTTGTGTGCAAGCAGCTGAATCAAAGTCTATTTGTGTATCTGTTCTAATAAAGGCTGGATATTCAATTCCATTACAGATAAGCACACTGGCAGCCTTCTTCGTTTCATTAGCAGGAATGTGAAAGGGGGAGAAGGGCAGGGAGGAGGGAGGGAGAGAGATTGAACAAGAGAGAGAGACTGAAACACACACACACACAAACAGCGAGAATGAGAGGGAGAGACTGAAAGAGAGAGAGAGACTGAAAGAGAAAGAAACAGAGACAGAGAAATGACAGTGACACACAGAGAGAGATATATTGAAAGAGAGACACAGAGAGAGAGAGAAAGAAAGAGGGAGAGACTGAAAGAGAGAGACACACACAGAGAGAGACTGAAAGAGAGAGAGAGAGAGAGACTGAAAGAGAAAGAAACAGAGACAGAGAAATGAAAGTGACATACAGAGAGAGAGATATTGAAAGAGAGACACAGAGAGAGAGAGAGAGAGAAAGAGGGAGAGACTGAAAGAGAGAGACACAGAGAGAGACTGAGAGAGAGAGACTGAAAGAGAAAGAAACAGAGAGAGAAATGACAGTGACATACAGAGAGAGAGAGATTGAAAGAGAGAGAGACACAGAGAGAGACTGAAAGAGAGAGACAGAGAGAGAGACTAAAAGAAAGAGAGACTGAAAGAGAAAGAAAGAGATAGAGAGATGACAGTGACACACACAGAGAGAGACTGAAACACACACACACACATGAACAGAGAGAAAGAGAGGGAGAGACTGAAAGAGAAAGAGAGAGAGACTGAAAAAGAGATAGACTGAAAGAGAAAGAAACAGAGACAGAGAGATGACAGTGACAGAGAGAGAGAGAGAGAGATTGAAAGAGCGAGAGAGACACAGAGAGAGAGAGAAAGAGGGAGAGACTGAAACAGAGAGACAGAGAGAGAGGTGACAGTGACACACACACACAGAGACAGACACACAAAGAGAGAGAGAGAGTGAGAGAGAGAAATGGAGATGACAGAGAGTCAGAGACAGAAAGAGAGGCAGAGAGACAGAGACAGAAACAATAGAGACAGAGTGATGAGAGAGAGAGAGAGAGAGAGAAATAGAGAATGATAGAAAGAAATAGAGAGCAAGAAAGTGAAAGATAGACAGACAGAAAGGCAGACTTGGGGAGAGAGACAGACAGACAGACAGACAGAGACAGAGAGAGGCGGATATGAAACTTGTAAAAACTGTTGCTTCAACAAACTTGTGGATGGGTCATTAAGACACACAGCATTCTAAAATGGCACCAGATAAGGGTCAAGAGAATTCAGGAGGTATTGGACTTGGAGTACGTGTGTAAACACTATGACTCTAAGCTGATAGCGCACTTAACTCTGCCCCCTCCAGCTCAGCTTGCTCTTCTCCTACATATGTCTTCTGAAATTTGGTCACCCTTTTCTTTCCCGAGGGTTCTTGATTCAACCTATTATTGCTTCCTCTAATTTCTGCTTCAGTAATTAATGTCACTACTAATTTGTATTTATAGGCATTTAAACCAGATTTTTACTGCAGTCATAATATAGGCGATATCATTTTCCATCAGTTCTTAATATGTTTTCTTAATTGCCCTGATGCTATTTGGTTAGAAACAGCTCTTTTTTTGATATAAAGTCCTTATTTACAGTAGTATAAATATTAATACTCATTGCATTCATGCCAGTGAATATTAATATTCCTGAATACAATAATCTAATAGCCTGAAGATGTTCTGTAGCTTGATATCGATCACTGTCTCTCAAGACTCCATGGAGGCAGATTCTGGGTAGAACATTGATCAGAAATCAACAATCGTCTTCTTCATTAGAGAAAATAGAATGCTGAAATTGTGTTTCTCATACAGGGGAGGGGGCTCACGAAGTTGAATTAATGGAATGATGTCTAGATTCGGCACATGGTGGATATTTGGCCATGTGTGTTCAATTTTATTTTGACTGAAAATGATGTTTGTTGGTCGTGTTCGAAAAGGACCTTGACATCTAATGGGTGATATGGGAATTAGTGGGGGATGTCAAGACTTGCCCATGAATTGGATTAAAGTGAGGGAGAGGTGCAAATAGTCAGCCTCACTCTCTCTTCCCAGATTCCATCTTGTTCCAAGAGCAGGACAAGAGTCGAGACAGTTGGAGATAGGCTGGGTGCAGTGATAGATAGATAGATAGATAGATAGATAGATAGATAGATAGATAGATAGATAGATAGATAGATAGATGATAGATAGATAGATAGATAGATTAGATAGGTAGGTAGATAGATAGATAGATAGATAGATAGATTAGATAGATAGATAGATAGATAGATAGATAGATAGATAGATAGATAGATAGATAGGATGGATGGATGGATGGATGGATGGATGGATGGATGGATGGACGGATGGACGGATGGACGGGCAGACGGACAGACAGTCAGACAGACAGACAGAAGAAAGATAGGTGGGTGGATGGATGGATGGATGGATGGATGGGGGTGGGTGGGTGGATGGAGATATAGACAGAGGCGATAAAGGTAGGTAGGTAGGTAGGTAGGTGGGTGGGTGGATCGGTAGACAGACAGACAGACAGCTAGAGACATAGACAGAGGCATTGAGATAGATAGATAGATAGATAGATGGATGGATGGATGGATGGATGGATGGATGAGTGGGTAGGTTGGGTGGTTAGGTAGGTAGGTAGGTGGGTGGGTGGATGGATGGATGGGTGGGTGGGTTGGGTGATTAGGTAGGTAGGTATGTAGGTATGTAGGTATGTATGTAGGTAGGTAGGTAGGTAGATAGATAGATAGATAGATAGATAGATAGATAGATAGATAGATAGATAGATAGATAGATAGATAGATAGATGATAGAAGATGGGTAGACAGACGGATGGACGGATGGGTGGGTGGGTGAATGGAGACATAGACAACAGAAGCATTGATAAAGAGAGAGGGGGGAGGGAGAGAGAGAGAAAGAAATTTAAGGCAGTTGTTCAAGTCATATAAGGAAGAACGCCAGCAAGTTAAATGGACCCTTTGGGCAGGCTGTATGCTTGCTGCCTTCAGTACCTTGGACTTGGCTTACAAGGCAGGAAACAGAGATGTCTTGGTTCAGAAGACAAAGGATATTAATAACAATGGACAGCTTTTCACAACAATGGTTAATGCATTTGCCAAGAACTCCTGATGAATGACTTGGGTGTCTTTTTCAAGAGGCACTGAACTCATGCCAGAATGGATGGGAACTCTTCTATGTTTCTAACTCAACTTTCTTCAGGACTAGTGGTATCATTCCGCACAACTACCTTGAACTTGTTAGGGTTTCATTCAGTGGTTTTAAAACTTTTGACTTTCAGAAAATCAACAGCATGCTAATCAAATGAATATAAAATGCTGGGAATTATTCTTTCTCCGAGAAATTGTCCGTATTCACCAAGTATCACTCCAACAACTCTTATGGGAAAATCAGCGATAACCAAATTGTGCAGGTCAAACCATTTAAATATTGAGGCCTTCACTTCCTAGCTTTGCCTGTCTAGAAATATCAAATTGATGACCGCTCAGCACAGGTGCAAAGGGCTACTCAGGGCTACTAATGCTATAATCATTTTGCCAGGCACAAGGATAATAATTGCAGCCTGCCAACAGC
This sequence comes from Erythrolamprus reginae, assembly GCF_031021105.1. NCBI lineage: Eukaryota > Metazoa > Chordata > Lepidosauria > Squamata > Dipsadidae > Erythrolamprus > Erythrolamprus reginae. Next base: position 9,570,041 of record NC_091958.1, read on the forward strand.
AGCTAAGCTATTCAAAGCCAAAGTATTGAATGATATCCAGATTGGTGTCTACAAGAACACATCTGTCTAGGAAGCCATCCAATCCAGCTTCCTGAAATCCATGCTGGGGGTCCCACCATTCGTGGCACAACCCTTTTTCTACTTAGTGTAGTTGTGCTTCAATAGAAGCCTGAACGAGACATTTCCAGGTGTAAATATTGAATGAAACTAGCAATTGACGGCGAATTCTTAGCCCAGTTCACTGATAAATTCTCCTCTTTTGGGAAGGAGTGAATCACTGCTGATTCTGTTTATTGCAGACTCTCAATCAACTCCTTATTCATACTGGACTTTGAAAAAGCCATTAGCAAGGTGAAGCAGAATAGAGTTGGATGTACACAATGAAAAGGCTAAAGTATCATTTCTCTATACACACACACACACTGACAAGGTCTTTATCAGCATGCCTGATGGTACTTCAAAATATTTTTTATAATACACCGTCAGCCTCACCAGCATTGATTTAAGTGGCACCTTTATGATATTCTTTTGAAGGCAATGGAAGAGATCTCCCCTAAAATTTATTATTTATTTAAAATACTTACAGTGGTACCTCTATCTACAAATGCCTCTACTTACGAACTTTTCTAGATAAGAACCGGGTGTTCAAGATTTTTTTGAGTCTTCTCAAGAACCATTTTCCACTTACAAACCCGAACCTCTGAAACTGTAACCAGAAAAGGCAGGGAGAAGCCTCCATGGGGTCTCTCTAGGAATCTACTAGGAGGAAACAGGGCCGGAAAAGGTGGGGAGAAGCCTCCATGGGGCCTCTCTAGGAATCTCCTGGGAGGAAACAGGGCCTCCACCCTCCCTGTGCTTTCCCCAGTCGCACACATTATTTGCTTTTACATGATTTCTATGGGAAAAATTGCTTCTTCTTACAAACGTTTCTACTTAAGAACCTGGTCACGGAACGAATTAAGTTTGTAAGTAGAGATACCACTGTATGTGGCCAACTCATCCAGACAAATGTTACTCTAGATAGCACACAACCACTGCATACTCGTTTTAAGACCCATATTTTGTGTTCTAGGTTCTCAAACTAGCTCAATATTCTTATCTGGGTTTGGAAGGAAGGAAGGAAGGAAGGAAGGAAGGAAGGAAGGAAGGAAGGAAGGAAGGAAGGAAGGAAGGAAGGAGGGAGGGAGAAAGGAGAGGAGAAGGGAAGGGAAGCAGGAAGGGAGGAAGATATAGGGAAGGAAGGAAGAATAGAATAGAATACAATAGAATAGAGTTTTATTGGCCAAGTGTGATTGGACACACAAGGAATTTGTCTTGGTGCTTGTCTTGGTGCAGATGCTCTCAGCGTACATAAAAGAAAATTTACATTTGTCAAGAACCATGTGGTACAACACTTAATGATTGTCATAGGGGTCAAATAAGCAATGAAGAAGCAATCAATATTAATAAAAATCTTAGGATACAAACAACAAGTTACAATCATACAGTCCTAAGTGGGAGGGAAAGGATGATAGAATGATGAGGAAAAACTAGTAGAATAGAAGTGCAGATTTAGTAAAAAGTAAAGGAAGGAAGGAAGGAAGATACAGGGAAGGAAGGAAAAAGGGAGAGAGGAGAAGAGAAGAGAAAGAGGAAGGAAGGAAGGAAGATACAGGAAAGGAAGGAAGAATATTCTCTTTTGGAATTTTTTGAGAAATATCGATTCAACTGTAACCATTCAGAGAAATGTTTCCTTCCCCAATACTGTAACTCCGTTTGGCAGAGACTTTTTTTAATATATTGAATAATGTATAATTTGGCTTTTCTTTGTGTCAACTTTCCTTTGCAATTAATGCAGTCAAGCAGGGAGCTCCATCCAACGCCGAGGCTTTGTTAACACAGCGCATGGGAAACCTGCGAGAACGATTTCACTCCATTTGAACTACACTCATCCGTAGCTGACTTCGCCACAAAACCTCCAGCAACAGCGGGCCAAGGCATGCTCTCGATCACAGTTTTACCTTGCGCAAAATCTCCTGCGCTCTTGATGCTCACTTACCTTTAATCCGTTCCATTGGAGTGGGTGAAAGTCCACCCCTTGGCCCTACACAGCTGAGATCAAGATTTTTTTTGTCCTCTAATCCAGTGTTTCCCAACCTTGGCAACTTGAAGATATTTGGACTTCAACCCCCAGAATTCCCCAGCCAGCGTTCACTGGCTGGGGAATTCTGGGAGTTGAAGTCCAAATATCTTCAAGTTGCCAAGGTTGGGAAACACTGCTCTAATCTACTGAAGGGCTTTTGATATAGAAACATAGAAACATAGAAGTCTGACGGCAGAAAAAGACCTCATGGTCCATCTAGTGTGCCCTTATACTATTTCCTGTATTTTATCTTAGGATGGATATATGTTTATCCCAGGCATGTTTAAATTTAGTTCCTGTGGATTTACCAACCACGCCTGCTGGAAGTTTGTTCCAAGGATCTACTACTCTTTCAGTGAAATAATGTTTTCTCACGTTGCTTTTGATCTTTCCCCCAACTCACTTCAGATTGTGCCTCCTTGTTCTTGTGTTCACTTTCCTATTAAAAACACTTCCCTCCTGAACCTTATTTAACCCTTTGACATATTTAAATGTTTTGATCATGTCCCCCCCTTTTCCTTCTGTCCTCCAGACTATACAGATTGAGTTCATGAAGTCTTTCCTGATACATTTTATGCTTAAGCCTACACCACTACAGACAAATGGCTGTCCAGTTTCTTCTTAAAAATTCAGTTTGAAATTATGGATATAAAGATGAATATGATTAATGAAAACAAATTGCAGGAACTGATGCACAGGAAATGCTCCGCTCCATTCAGTTGCCCAGACTCCACCCCACAAGGGATTAAGGGAGAAGGAGGAGGAGGAGAAGAAGAAGAGGAGGAGGAGGAGGAGGAGGGGGAGGAGAAGAAGAAGAAGAGGAGGAGGAGGAGGGGGAGGAGGAGAAGAATAAGAGGAGGAGGAGAGGAGGGGGAGGAGAAGAAGAAGAAGAAGAGGAGGAGGGGGAGAAGAAGAGAAGGGGGAGGAAGAGGAGGGGGAGGAGGGGGAGGAGAAGAAGAGGAGGAGGAGGGGGAGGAGGAGAGGGGGAGGAGAAGAGGGGGAGGAGGGGGAGGAGGGGGAGGAGAAGAAGAAGAGGAGGAGGAGGAGGAGGGGAGGAGGGGGAGGAGAAGAAGAAGAAAAGGAGGAGGAGAGGAGGAGGAGGGGGAGGAGGAGAAGAGGAGGAGGAGGAGGAAGAGGAGGAGGGGGAGGAGAAGAAGAAGAAGAGGAGGAGGAGGAGAAGAAGAAGAAGAAGAAGAAGAAGAAGAAGAAGAAGAAGAAGAAGAAGAAGAAGAAGAAGAAGAAGAAAAAGAAGAAGACGGGGGAGCTGGCATGCTGTGGTCCGATTCTCTGGAATCAACTTCCCCTGGAGATTCATACTGTCCCCATCCTCCTCACCTTTTGCAAGAGTCTTAAGACTCATTTATGGTGCCATTAGATTCTAGCCCCCTGGCCGATCAATGTGTTGAGAGAATGTTGATTGAATGGGAATGATTGTCTTTTTACAATTTTTTTTTTGGGGGGGGTTGGGTTAGATTTTAAATTTAATTAATTGGATTTAAGATGTTATTGTTTATATTATATTTTGTAAGCCACCCCGAGTCCTCGGAGATATTTTCAGAGCCCTCTTTTTGACTCGTGCAGTATACAGGTCCTGAATGGAAGGTAAGTTGGTAGCAATTGTTTTTTTCCCCTGCAGTTATAATTATCTATGTCTGTCTTTTTTAGTCTAACACTTCATGTCAACTGTATCTCTGCTGCCTCATCAGGAAAGAAGAGACATAAATAATGCAGCATCTTCACATAGAGTGCATAACATTTCATTGTTGTAGAGAACACTTATCCTTTACAAATCTAAGAATCTTTTTAGTAGAAAGCATTTACATTGTTTGCACTTTTCTTCATGGAACAACAACAACAACAAAAGAAACCCATTGCCTTGCTTTTTAAATCCACAATTCTCAAAAAATTGCCATTAAACACAGACTTCATTTTAATACTCCCCAAGTTGACGGAGAAACTAAATAGAGGTTAAAAGACGTAACTCCAGCTTTAATGTGTGTTTCGGGGTTCCAAAAAAAGAATTTCAATGTTTTCATCAACATGCTATTATTTGCACAACCACATTCGATTAAACCATCTATTGCAATACATTGCAGAGTGGGTCCAATTATCATAATAAGTCCTTTTCGTGCTTAATCTCTCCTTTCCGTTTTGAATTCTTACAAAATGCTTACATTTAGTCATATGCAAAGCGGGAAAGATGTATGTATGAATGAAGCAATAAAACGAAGATAACCAAGAAGGAAAGGCTTCAAATATTTCATATGGTAGAATCACAAGCAGGCTGTGAATTATATAAAATTGTCAGCGACAAGGAATCAAATATTCAGTGGATTGGATTCAGACCTAGATATACTTAAGTCCACTGTGATAGATTGGACCATACTTCAATAGCTCAACTTTTAGTATCACTAAAATAATTCCAACTCTTCTTCTTGCAGCTCTCAATGCTAGGCTGATACTTTTAGTTGACCTGTGCAGCTATTCTCTGCTTCCTTTAATAGCAATAGCATTTAGACTTATGTACCACTTCACAGGGCTTTACAGCCTTCTCTCATTGCTTTACAGAGTCCGCACAGTGGCCCCAACATAGAAACATAGAAACATAGAAGACTGACGGCAGAAAAGGACCTCATGGTCCATCTAGTCTGCCCTTATACTATTTTCTGTATTTTATCTTAGGATGGATATATGTTTATCCCAGGCATATTTAAATCCAGTTACTGTGGATTTATCTACCAAGTCTGCTGGAAGTTTGTTCCAAGGATCTACTACTCTTTCAGTAAAACAATATGGTCTGATGTTGCTTTTGATCTTTCCCCCAACTAACTTCAGATTGTGTCCCCTTGTTCTTGGGTTCACTTTCCTATTAAAAACACTTCCCTCCTGGACCTTATTTAACCCTTTAATATATTTAAATGTTTCGATCATGTCCCCCCTTTTCCTTCTGTCCTCCAGACTATACAGATTGAGTTCATGAAGTCTTTCCTGATACGTTTTATGCTTAAGACCTTCCACCATTCTTGTAGCCCGTCTTTGGACCCATTCAATTTTGTCTTTTTGTAGGTGAGGTCTCCAGAACTGAACACAGTATTCCAAATGTGGTCTCAGCAGCATTCTATATAGCGGGATCATAATCTCCCTCTTCCTGCTTGTTATACCTTTAGCTATGCAGCCAAGCATCCTACTTGCTTTCCCTACCACCTGACTGCACTGTTCACCCATTTTGAGACTGTCAGAAATCACTACCCCTAAATCCTTCTCTTCTGAAGTTTTTGCTAACACAGAACTGCCAATGCAATACTCAGATTGAGGATTCATTTTCCCCAAGTGCATTATTTTACATTTGGAAACATTAAACTGCAGTTTCCATTGCTTTGACCATTTATCTAGTAAAGCTAAATCATTTACCATATTACAGACCCCTCCAGGAATATCAACCCTATTGCACACTTTAGAGTCTTCGGCAAATAGGCAAACCTTCCCTACCAAACCTTCCCCTATGTCACTCACAAACATATTAAAAAGAATAGGACCCAGAACAGACCCTTGTGGCACACTGCTTGTAACCTGTCTCTGCTCAGAATACTCGCCATTAACAATAACTCTCTGATGTCTACGCTTCAGCCAGCTGCAAATCCATTGAACTTTCCAGGGATTAAGTCCAATCTTCACTAATTTATCTATCAGCTCTTTATGTGGAACATAATCTGGCAATCTGGCCCCTCATTTTACTGACCTCAACAGGCTGAGTCAAACATGAGCTGGTCAGGATCGAACCCCAGGCAGTGGGCAGAGCTAGCCTGCAATCCTGCATTCTAAACACAGCTCATTTTTAAGCAAAAGAAATCAAAGAGAAGTTTAAACACAATCCTCAAACCAGGCCACATCACAACAAATCCTATTAAGAATTATCCATGCAGATTTCTGAAAGATGCTATTGCAGATTATTATACCCTGGAGTGGAGGAGGGGAATGGACAATTATTTAAAAAGAAAAAGAAAGAAAAAGAAATGAATTGAGACTGGGTTGATCTAGTAAACTCAATGGAGTTGGTACATTGGAAGACTCAAACTTGTATTCAAGCATCTTGAAGCCTTAATAAGTCACCATTTTTTCAGGACAGTGGTATCTCTACCTACGAATGCCTCTACTTATGAACTTTTCTAGATAAGAACCGGGTGTTCAATATTTCTTTTGCCTCTTCTCAAGAACCATTTTCCACTTACAAACCCAAGCCTCCGAAACTGTAACTGGAAAAGGCAGGGAGAAGCCTCCGTGGGGCCTATCTAGGAATCTCCTGGGAGGAAACAGGGCTGGAAAAGCCGGGAAGAAGCCTTCATGGGGCCTCTCTAGGAATCTCCTGGGAGGAAACAGGGCCGGGAAAGGTGGGGAGAAGCCTCCGTGGGGCCTCTCTAGGAATCTCCTGGGAGGAAACAGGGCCGGAAAAGGTGGGGAGAAGCCTCCGTGGGGCCTCTCTAGGAATCTCCTGGGAGGAAACAGGGCCAGAAAAGGTGGGGAGAAGCCTCCGTGGGGCCTCTCTAGGAATCTCCTGGGAGGAAACAGGGCCAGAAAAGGTGGGGAGAAGCCTCCGTGGGGCCTCTCTAGGAATCTCCTGGGAGGAAACAGGGCCAGAATAGGTGGGGGGAAGCCTCCGTGGGGCCTCTCTAGGAATCTCCTGGGAGGAAACAGGGCCAGAAAAGGTGGGGAGAAGCCTCCGTGGGGCCTCTCTAGGAATCTCCTGGGAGGAAACAGGGCCAGAAAAGGTGGGGGGAAGCCTCCGTGGGGCCTCTCTAGGAATCTCCTGGGAGGAAGCAGGGCCAGAAAAGGTGGGGGGAAGCCTCCGTGGGGCCTCTCTAGGAATCTCCTGGGAGGAAACAGGGCCGGAAAAGGCAGGGAGAAGCCTCCACGGGGCCTCTCTAGGAATCTCCTTGGAGGAAACAGGGCCTCCACCCTCCCTGTGTTTTCCCCAATTGCACGCATTATTTGCCTTTACATTGATTCCTATGGGAAAAATTGCTTCTTCTTGCAAACTTTTCTACTTAAGAACCTGGTCACAGAATGAATTACGTTCATAAGTAGAGATACCACTGTATGTTGATAAATACTGCTGATTCACAATGCTTTGCCTCCAGAAGTGAAGGAGTTTCTTGGAGAAGGAACAAAATATTTTCAAGGAAAAACAAAGTCCAGTTGCCTTTTGCAAAAAAACCCACAACAACAATCCACAGTGGTTAGAGTGCAGCACTGCAGGCTACTTCAGCTAACTGCTTGCTGTAGTCCAGTAGTCCAGATCTAACCACGAGCTCAAGGTTGACTCAGTCTTTCATCTTTCTGAGATGAGTCAAATGAGGATCCGGATTGTTGGGGGCAATATGTTGATTCTGTAAACCCCTTAAAAAGGGCTGTAAAGCACCAGGAAGTGGTATATAAATCTAAATGCTATTGCTAAATGCTAAACAGCAGTCAGAGGGTGGCATATTTTACAAATATCAATGCAAAACCTAACCACGTTAATGGAAATAAAATCACATTGATCCAGCAGTAATGACTGGAATCAAAATGGATACAGGTGGCCTTGAAAACTGAATTAGATGTGAAGTTTAAAGTGCAACTATCTTTACAGAAGGATGATATAAAAAGAAGTGAATTTATGTTTCAGAAACACTGGGGGAAAACTGTTGAATGGAATTCCCTCCGGACAGCTGTTGAAAGAGCAATCTATCAAGGTTAAGGGGTCTTTTGAATTTGGGAAGTGCAATTTGGCTTAAATATTTGGCTGATTTGTAAAAGGTGATTAACTGTCCAAGAACACATCTTTGGGTATGGGAGATGGGTTTGATCAGGCTTTCAAAGGCTTGGTACATTGTTTAAGGCAGGAGTCCCCAAACCTGGCAACTTTAAAACTTGTGGACTTCAACTCTCAGTATTCTCCAGCCAGCTTGGACTACCACTAGGTCCTCGTATCCCATCAACAAAATTGCACAGAAGCCAAAACGACATGTCATTATCTCATACAACATCCTGCTCTGAGATAAAACAAAGTCACCAGCATTGTGCAGGCAATTCAAGAATAATGAATGCAATCTGAACTGGGAATATATTGGGCCTTTTCATAGTGGGTTGATACTACTGTGGGCGTGGCTTGGTGGGTGTGGTGTTGCTTAGTGGGCGTGGCTTAGTGGGCGTGGCAGGAGAAGATTACTGCAAAATCCCCATTTCCTCCCGATTATTATTATTATTATTATTATTATTATTATTATTATTATTTATTTATTAGATTTGTATGCCCCCCCTCTCCGCAGACTCGGGGTGGCTCACAGCAGTGATAAAACAATATACAAAAACAAATCTAATATTAAGAGTCTAAAATAACAATTTTTACATTAAAAGCCTAAAAAAACCCATTATTTAAAAAGCATACACACAAACATACCATACATAAAACTACATAGGCAAGGGAAGATGTCTCAGTTCCCCCATGTCTGACGGCAGAGGTGGGTTTTAAGAAGTTTACGAAAGGCAAGGAGGGTGGGGGCAATCCTAATCTCTGGGGGGAGCTGGTTCTAGAGGGTCGGGGCTGCCACAGAGAAGGCTCTTCCCCTGGGTCCTGCCAACCGACATTTTTTAGTCGATGGGACCCGGAGAAGGCCAACTCTGTGGGACCTGACTGGCCGCTGGGATTTGTGCGGCAGAAGGCGGTCTCGCAGATATTCTGGTCCGGTGCCATGAAGGGATTAGATGGGATTCAAGAAGCAGAGAATAGATGGGTTGGGGCCAATCGGAGGTGGCATTTCCCAGTTCTCCAAATTATTCAAAATTTCCACTACCGGTTCTCCAGAAATGGTCAAAAACAGTGATGGGCTCCTATGGGTATGGTCCGGTACGCAGAACCGGTAGAAAAATTTTGAATTTTTTCTTGTTTTCCCTTCTGGGTTCTGGGTATGTTTTTCCTATCGCAGTAAATGAAGTTGAATGTGTATAATTTTAGATGAGCTGTGCATGCGCATGTGTTTCTACATACATGTACAGTTTATATAGTAGAAAATGTACATCTTTGTGTGCCTGTGTGTAATATGTATATACAGATATGGCATATATGGTGCAAAACAGGGCAACAAGAATGACCAAGGAAATGGAGCACCTCCCTTATGAAACCAGGTTGCAATGCCTTGGTCTCTTCAGCCTTGAAAGACGGCGTTTAAGGGGTGACTTGATCGAAGTGTATAAAATCCTGCAATCCAGAAAAAGTGGATAGAGAAAAATTCTTTTCTCTATCACACAATACTAGGACGAGGGGCCAATTCCTAAATCTCATAGGTAAGAAAGTGAGGACAAATAAAGGGAAATATTTCTTCACCCAGAGGGTCTTCGGTTTATGGAATTCACTTCCAGAAGAGGTCGTGACAGCTGTCAGCCTTGATAGCTTCAAGGCAGGATTAGACAGATTCATGGAAGCCAAGTGTATCGGTGGATATTGAAATGGATGTCCAAGTGTCTATGTTGGTTGAGGCAGGCAGGATTCCCTTGAGTATCATTTGTTGGGGGTCAAGGGAAAGGGAGGGTCTTGCCTTCTCTTTCTGCTCAAGATCCCCATGGACAATTGGTGGGCCACTGTGTGACACAGAATGCTGGACTCGATGGGCTTTGGCCTGATTCAGCAGGGCTCTTCTTACGTTTTTATGTTCTTATATATACACAGAATTAAATAGTATATTTGGGGTGTTCAGTAATAGTAAACAGATAGGGAAATTGTATCTCTTTGAGGCGAGGAGAGGCCAGGCACCCTAACCCTAACCCTTGACGTGATTGGCCATCTTTTAGCCAGTCACATGACCTTTAAGCCAACCCTGGTCACATGATCACCAAGCCATTCCCACCTGGTCATTAGGCCAGCAAGCCACACCCACAAAATAAGCCACACCCACAGTGTGTTAGTAATTTTTTTTTGCAGCCCTTCACTGGTCAAAACCTGCTTTATTCCCCCTCTGGGTTGACAATGAGAAAGTGATCTTGGTGGCAATTCTGAAGCCAACCAAATGTTCACTACAGACTCGTTTTGTTTCCAAAGTATTATATATCTTTAAATTGGAGTTGTATTGAAGAGTCCATGCTGAGGTTACCTTCCTATTAAGCATTAATCACTGGCAGTGCCAGAAATAGAGGGCCATCCTTTGAAAAATAGGACATAAGAACCACTCCTCCCATCCCTACTCTGCAGGGAGTCCTGCTATGAAGCCAAATTGCAATTAAGAAACTTTGTGGCTGGGTTTGCAGCTCTCCATTACTCTCATTTGAAATTCTATCTCAAGAACTTTTCTCTGCTACAGGAAGTTGAGTCTCAGTCCTTAACCAAAGTGAAGGGATGAGAAAGAATGTGCGGTGTGTGTCATCATTGAAGTTGCGGTGGCCCCCGCTTGCAGAATATGAGCAGCATGTTGGAATACTGAACTCATGAGAACCAATTTTTTTTCTTACTGAAATATTAAGGGTGTTTGATAGGTAAGTCCTGAGAAACCTTCTTCAGGATTCTATATTGCCTGTTCTTGAAATCTAAGAATGGAATAGAATAGAATAGAATAGAACAGAACAGATGGAATGCAGAATGGAATGGAACGGAACGGAGCAGAACAGAACAAAATAGAATGTAGAATGGAATGGAATGGAATGGAAGGAATGGAATGGAACAGAACAGAATGCAGAATGGAATAGAACAGAACAGAATAGAATGCAGAATGGAATGGAACAGAACGGAGCAGAACAGAACAAAATAGAATGTAGAATGGAATGGAATGGAATGGAACAGAATGCAGAATGGAATAGAACAGAACAGAATAGAATGCAGAATGGAATGGAATGGAACAGAACAGAACAGAATAGAATGTAGAATGGAATGGAATGGAATGGAATAAACTAGAGTGGACAAGACTAGAACAGAACAGAACATAATAGAACAGCAGAATAGAAGGCAGAACGCAGAATGGAATAGAATGGGATGGAATGGAATGGAATGGAATGGAATGGAATAGGATAGGATAGGATAGGATAGGATAGAATAGAATAGAATAACAGAGTTGGAAGGGAACTTGGAGGTCTTTTCATGCAAGTACCATGTTCAGGCAGGAAACCATATACAATTTCAGACGTTGGTTTTTCCCCTTATCCTTCCAGAAGAAAAGAATGCACAGTATAAATGTGGGTTTTTTAAAAAAAAATCCTCTCTAATTTCTTTAGCATCTCATGAAAATAGCTCTCCTTGGCACAGTCCATTTTAACAATGTAGTAAAAGATGCAAACATGCATTTAAAAAACAATGGCAACAAATAACCACAATAAGCAAGAAAGAAAGCTATGCTTGGTTGGAGAATCTCGTGCTGGACATGAAGAAATTTTGCTTTACCTAATTATTCAGACTCTCCATTCTCCAGCTACCTTTGATGGTAATAGAGAATCTGGTGTTTGTTTCGTTGACCATAATTAGGGTGTTGTTCGAATTGCTCACAGCCATTACGATGTTAAATGACAACTGAATCTTTTATATATTGATTTCCACTTTTCTTTGCATTAAAAGTTGCAGTTTAGTACCAGTCAGGGATGGGGGGAGGGCGGTTTCTCAGATTGATGCTGATTAGCTTGCTTGTGGTCTGACCATGATTAAAATGAAACATGGTTTAGTTCAATACACAGAGGCAAATACGTCAAATCTTTCTGTAATTATTCCGGCTTTATTTGTCCCCGAGTGGGCAACGTAATGGAGTCCGAAACCAAGTGATAACCTCGTTAGAAATACATTTGGAATGGACGAGAGAAAAGCCAGTTAATTTTAAAACTGGGCATTTATTTTATCTGAGGATGGGCGGGTAATATTAATTAGCTCGCAATCTTTGCAAGGGAAAGTTCAAATTGTGCTCGGATTTCATTTCTTTGAATCTTCACGGTGAAGGTCATTGTCTTGGGAAATTATAGGCTTGGAGCCATTTCGACACATCGACACCCAGGAACGAAGGCAGGGAGAAACATGTAGTCTTGGGTAATGATTCTGAGATGTCAAAGGCCACCCCAAAAAACATTTAAAGAAAAGATGCCGCAGTGACTTTTCCCACTTCGGCTGATGAAAAAGCGACTGACATTTGCCCGTTGGAAGCTCTCAGAAATGTCTGGAATGAAAAAAAAAATTGCATCAATTATCTCATTATATTAGATTTCCGAGTGGGCACATACCATACTTTTCCAAGATGAATAGAAAGATGTTTAAACGGAATCCTCCGTTAATGAGTCTGCTTCTGCTTTTACGTTGTTTTCCAGGAACAGTTATTAATACAATGCCAGCGACTGTAATAAATGAAGTATGACTTTCTGTCTTCGAATGAAAGCTGAGCCTGGTACCAGGATGGAGGCTCCTTGTGAGGATGTGCACTCAATAAACAGTTGTTACTATTCACTTGCTAAGTCATATCCAACTCTTTGTGACTTCATGGACCACAGCACGCCAGTTCCTTCTGTCCTCCACCATCTCCCTTCTTTTATTTCTTTCTTTTCTTTCTTTCTTTCCTTTCTTTCTTTCTTTCTTTCTTTCTTTCTTTCTTTCTTTTTCTTCTTCTTCTTCTTCTTCTTCTTCTTCTTCTTCTTCTTCTTCTTCTTCCTTCATGTGCTTATGCATGCCCCTTACTGACCTCTTAAGAATTGGGAGAGGTCAACCATGGATAGTCTAGTTGGTTCCAGAGGGTCGGGGCCGCCACAGAGAAGGCTCTTCCTCTGGGTCCTGCCAAGCGACAAAGACGAAGGGGAACAAGCCTTATTTCCCAACCACCAACTGTTGGGGCCAAAGAAAATAATAATAATAATAATAATAATAATAATAATAACAACAACAACAACAATAATTATTATTATTATTATTTTCTTTGGCCCCAACAGTTGGTGGTTGGGAAATAAGGCTTGTTCCCCTTCGTCTTTTTGGCTGTGTTATCCAGGAGCCAGGAGGTAGCGCATTTGTCATGGGTTTTGATAGCCATTCCGTCAAGCACTCCCCTTCGGAGATGTTTTGTACATAGGTATCAAACGCTTCCGAGGGCTTTCCATTCCTTGTTATGGCTATAAATAGGTCAGCATGAGAACAGCCAATGAATCAAATTACAGGACTCCAGAAAGGCCAAAGTAGCACACTTTACTATCTCTCTTTGGAATATACGAGGCATTAAAACTCTGACATCTCATTCTCTGGAAATCGGCTTTAATGGCTATAGGAAATGGTTTGGAAGCAACAAACCCTTCAAACCATCTTTTTCAAAAACAGCAGTGCCCATAGCCTGTGCTTGACGGAAGCAGAGTGTAACAAGGGAGGGTGGAGGAGCAGCTGAAAGAATGTGATCAGAAGACATGCCTCCAGAGAAATCTCCGATACAATGAGATTTCAGAGGTCCTCATCACCATCTCTTTGAAGATGCTACCACTGCGAAAGAGACCTCGGAGTCTTGGTGGATAATCAACTAAACATGAGCCAACAATGTGCAGCAGCAGCTAAAAAAAGCCAACACAATCCTCAGCTGCATAAACAGGGGAATACACTCAAAGACCAGGGAAGTCTTAATACCACTCTGCTATGCCCTGGTCCGATGTGGATGCTGTCAAAGTCCCTAATGAAGACAATGTCTTCAATGGGACTAAGTGCAACCCAGCCGTGTGGGGTCACTCATGAACGCGAATCCTAGAAAGGAGACTTGGACACATTCTCTCTCTGGGTGAAGTGACATGGTATAGAGCCATGTACCTCCTTTTATTTGGGAACATAAGGAAATGGGGATAATTACACATACATGTCAAGTGATACATAACTTCAAACATATCTTTGAGTTCTTCCTATTCCAAAAGATATCATAAAACAATTTCCTAGAAACTCTTCCTCAAAGCAGATGTTTCTCACACCTAATTTCTCTGAAGCCTTCTGCCATATCACAACTAATCTTCCTTAATCACCCTCTCGTCCTGTGTATGCTTCAGGCAATGTAAATCTCCCCCTTTGATCCTATAACGTCCTGTCCGGAGTTATGTAAACTTTGTTTATCAGTGAGATGTTTATTGAGCCCTTTTGTTTCGCTTCATCAGTAATTACCAAGGATACAGACTAGGCAAGTTAGTGCCCTCCTATCCTGGCTTATAGAATCAGGGTAAGCAGAGTATTTTTATGCTAGAGGTCCAGATATATAAATCCTATTCTAACATATTTATGCTATACTGCAACAGTCCAACCACACCTGGAGTACTGTATTCAGTTCTGGTCACCATACTTCAAAAGAGACATTGAAACTCTGGAGAAGGTGCAAAAAAGAGCAACCAAGATGATTAAGGGACTGGAAACCAAGACTTACGAAGAGAGACTGAGGGAACTGGGCATGGATAGCCTAGAGAAAAGGAGGGTCAGAGCAGACATGATAGCAATCTACAAGTGCACGAGGGGATGTCACAGAGAGGAGGGGGATCACTTTATTCTCCAGGGCACCAGAGGGCCGGACGGGGAACAATGGCTGGGAGCTGACCAAGGAGAGATTCAACATGGAGATAAGGAGAAACTTCCTGATGGTCAACAACCTACCAGCGGACGTTGTGAACTCCAACACTCTGGACATTTTTAAGAGAAGATTGAACTGCCACTTGACTGGTGTGCTATAGGGTTCCTGCTTGGGCAGGGGGTTGGACCTGATGGCCTTCATGGTCCCTTTCAACTCTAACAATGAATAAATAAATAAATTCCAAAGCGCTCCTATGGAGGGGGACAGATTCACAACATCTATTTGCATCGTTTGAAGGACACAAGTGGAGGAAAGGGTGACCTTCAGGAAGCACCAAAGTCCAGCATCCTTCATCACTGGTGATATGGTTTAGAGTTGGAGAGAGTTATAAGTCAGCCACATCTGGAAAGCTGGAGGCCCTTCGTAACCAGTTGCACCAATTGTACTGTATGATCCACTGTGGTGCGGTGGTTACAACGCAGTACTGCACGCTATTTCTGCTGACCACCGGCTGCCCGCAACTTGGCAATTTGAACCTTACCTGCCTCAAGTTTGACCCAGCCGTCCATCCTTCCAGGTTGGGTAAAATGAGGACCCGGATTGTTAGAGGCAAGATGTTGACTCTGTAAACAGATTAGAGAGGGCTGTAAATGCATTGCAAAGCAGTATATAAGTCTAAGTGCTATTGCAGGCTAACTCTGCTCCCTGCCAGGAGTTCAATCCTGACTAGCTCAAGGTTGACTCAGCCTTCCATCCTTCAAAGGTGGGTCAAATGAGGACCCAGATTGTTGGGGGCAAGAGGCTGATTCTGTAAACCGCTTAGAGAGGGCTGCAAAGCACTATGAAGTGGCATGTAAGTTTAAATGCAATTGCCCTTCCTTCCTTCCTTCCTTCCTTCCTTCCTTCTTTCCCTCCTTCCTTCCTTCCTTCTTTCCTTCCTTCTTTCCTTCCTTCCTTCCTTCTTTCCTTCCTTCTTTCTTTCCTTCCTTCCTTCCTTCTTTCCTTCCTTCCTTCTTTCCTTCCTTCCTTCTTTCTTTCCTTCCTTCCTTCTTTCCTTCCTTCCTTCTTTCCTTCCTTCCTTCCTTCCTTTCCTTCCTTCCTTCCCTCCCTCCCTCCATCTTTCCTTCCTTCCTTCTTTCCTTCCTTCCTTCCTTCTTTCCTTCCTTCCTTCCTTCCTTCCTATTTTTATTAAGTTTTTTTAAAAAAACAGTACAAAAACAGAAAGGACAATAACAAAACACACAAGCATCTGTACATTTTACATTTCTGTAACATCAGCATAAAAAAATTATGTGCATAGATGTCCATTTGATCCATCATCATAATAGTTTCCATTAGTATTGGTATTTACAATTACGATTACTTATTTTTATATTTATATTTTATGTATGTATGTATGTAGGTATGTTTTTATGTTTTTTAAATTTTTGAGCCCATTGTAGAATTTTTCCCCACACAGTAAAGAATTCTTTCTTTTAACCGTTCGGTAGTTCTAAAGTAAGCCTACTCATTGCTGCACAACCCAACATTTTCTTAATCACCATGTTCTCTGTCGGGGGTATTCTTACACCCGTTCTCTTGTACATGATTGACAAGCTATAGAAAATAAATAAAGGTGTATGGACTTGAAAGGGAGTGGCAGCTCTCAAAAATCACCCAGTGAGTTCAGTCGTCAGAAGGGAACATGGGATGTCCTCCCCAATTCCAACGTATTCACCCTATTGCCTGTTCAAATATTTCTGTGCTTGTTTATTTACCTAACGGATATGTGGCTCCATAGACCTGCACACTGGGTGGTTTCCAAGCACAGAGCCAAGCTCAGCCAATTAAATTAAACAGTTGGGGTTTGCCAGAGGTCATTCTAATGTTCCAGGAAGCTCCAGGTCTTCTCACCAAGCTTTGGCTGCCTTTGCAAAGAAAACGAGAGACTCACAAGCCATGCAAATAATATTTGGCTTAGGTTGTGATAATCCATCTGGATTTGAGGCAAGGATTGCTTCTCTGAAGATGGGAAGGAAGACATGTTGCATCTAAAGAAGTTTCCATTGATTGCTATTTTGTTATCCCTGAAAAGCACATTCAAGAAATGGCATTAACAGAGGAAAAATGACATATAGTAATAATTTGACCTTGCTTTTACTAAAACTATAGAACAACTGTACAATAACTGCTGATGTTACAGGTCGTATACGTCCATAAAGAATGAACTGTTTAGATAACAGTTCAAATTGGAGGGGGGGTTGTTATGTTGTGTTATGTTGTGTTGTTTGTCTTATAAGACGTAAGTACAATACTTAAACAAACAAATAAGTCTTATTTTAAAGGAAGGAAGGAAGGAAGGAAGGAAGGAAGGAAGGAAGGAAGGAAGGAAGGAAGGAAAATTTCTGCTTACCAGTAAGTGACAGTACTTAAAATTTGATTTTATACTGTGATAGTTTTATTGTTGTGAGCCGCTATCTGTGGTATTGAGCGGTATATGTCAAAATGAATGAATGAAGGAATAAACGAATGAATAAAATAAATAAATAGATGGATGGATGGATAGATAGATAGATAGATAGATAGATAGATAGATAGATAGATCTAATTCATATAGTACAGTATAATACAGCTGGTTAAGAAAGAAATGGAATAATTGGAATGGTTTTTCACTCGTTCCCAAAATAGGATGGCTTCATTATCTGAGCAAAAACTAACAAGACATTGACTGCTAAAAGCATGCCCACATTCCTTCTTAGGAGGGTTGAAAAGTTCTCCATTCTGAACTTTCTGAATATTCTAAATTCATAGCAATCAGGGATGGGGAAACTAGTCTCATTAACCTGCTCCAAGTTACACATCCGAACATTTTCAAAGTCTGGCAGTGTGTTAAATGGAGTAGCTGATATGCTGATGTTCGTGTCATGACAGTGAGTGAAATGAACGAAGTGTATTTCCAGTAATCTGTGGCTGCTGGGTTTTGGTTTTTTTTAATTTTTAAATAAATCTCAAACTCTCTAATTAGTTAACAGATCACTACCATGTCTGTGTTTACTCTAAAACACCCAATTTAGCAGCCCTTGGTTGCTATTTTCTGCAAATCTAATTATGCCGGCCTACATTGTAGCAATAAATAATTAGATACTAATTTGAGCAGGCATATCATTTGGTATGATGCTTTCAAATAGCGGCTTCAGGGTGAAGCTTGGGATTATTTCTGATCAATGGTGTCGACTTTTCAACACTTTTCCCGAAGACTTTTCAGTATATTTGTGCTTTGGAGTTTGCTCCTCCCACAACCCAGCCCGTCCGTATTTAGAATGATATTTTATAACTGTGCAACAACTATACGTTTCAGGATAAGAAATAAACAAGGTCAGTGGAGGGATTCAATTTTTTTTATGACCGGTTCTGTGGGCGTGGCTTGATGGGTGTGGCTTGGCTTGGTGGGCGTGTCAGGGGATGGATACTGAAAAATCACCATTTCCTCCTGTTGTGGCTGGCTCTGGCCCAGCTCCTGCCCCAGGGAATGTGGAGGTGGATGCAGGGGAAACTTCAACATGTCATAGGCCTATGTTATTGCCGACAGAACCAGTTCAGAGTTTAGTTTCCTCGGATGATCCCCATTATCTTCTATTGATTTGGATGAAGACGTTTTGGACCCACGCAAGCGCAGAATTATGCGTAGAAGAGACCAAGTAAGGACATATTACAGGAAGTAAGAGAGGCCACCTGTGTTTGGGTGGGGCTCCAGTAATTAGGGCTGCTGCTATAAATAACAGTGTGTGGATTTGGCTGTTGTGGAAGAGTATCTGATCGCAGTTCTTCAGGAATCCTGTGTTGCTGTTTTCTGGACTTTGTTGATTTTTCACGCCTTTGAAACCAAAGCAGAGCAACGTGTGTGTGTGTCTCTCACTTTGTTGGAAGAAGAAGGGGCATGAAGTTTCTTCACAGCTGCTAGCTAAGTACTTAAAGACTGATTAAGGGAAATTGTACAGACTACCCAGTTGTTTTGGGACGAGTGCTCTTTGCAATACAAAAAGAGTGCTTAGTTTATTTTGAATTTTGTGATAAAGAACATTGTTTTGAATTTTCAAACGTGTGTGTGTCTGCAATTTGTACCCTTGAATTTTTGGGAGGCTCCTACCAGAGAGCCTGGCAGAACACCTCCCAATCAGCTAGGACTCGGGGGGTGGAGACTAGATGGGGCAGGGCCAGTTGGAGGTGGCATTTACCAATTCTCCAAACTGTTCAAAATTTCCACTACCGATTCTCCAGAATTAGTCAGAATCTGCTGAATCCCCCCTCTGAACACAGTGCATTGGTTGGGTCCAAAGAGCTGGTCTTGGTTTGCTGCCCTCAAGTCATGCCTTCTTATAGGGCCCTTATGGTGACGTCCATGTTGTAAGGGGTCAATCTCAAAATGATGAACATGGCCAGGTAATGGAAGACCTGCCCCTTTTGAATGGGTGGTGCATAAATTGCACATTTGGAAAACAAGGAAGTGGCTCTAATTTCCCTGTTGCCATTTTCTTTCACCATTTGATCATCAGCAACAATGATTTGGTTGCTCAAAGTCTTGCGCATGGGAAAGAAGCAATCAATCCTTGGGTATGTTTGAATTAGCTATGAGCCGTATTGTTGGAAAGTATTTTTGCTCACCTTTTTTTAGCAATACGTTGAGGCATGCCCATGTTACACCAACACTCCGCAGTCTGCATTGGTTGCCGATCAGTTTCCAGTCACAATTCAAAGTGTTGGTTATGACCTATAAAGCCCTTCATGGCATCAGACCAGAATATCTACGGGACCGCCTTCTGCCGCACGAATCTCAGCAACCAGTTAGGTCCCACAGTGTTGGCCTTCTCCGGGTCCCGTCAACTAAACAATGTCATTTGGCGGGACCCAGAGGAAGAGCCTTCTCTGTGGTGGCCCCGACCCTCTGGAATCAGCTCCCCCCAGAGATCAGAATTGCCGCCACCCTCCTTGTCTTTCGTAAGCTCCTTAAAACCCACCTCTGTCATCAGGCATGGGGGAATTGAGATATTCATTCCCCCTAGGCCTATACAATTTATGCATGGTATATTTGTGTGCATGTTTGATTTTTAATAAGGGTTTTTAGTTATTTTAAATATTAGATTTGTTATATGTTGTTTTATTATTGTTTTTAGCCGCCCCGAGTCTACGGAGAGGGGCGGCATACAAATCTAATAAATGAATGAATGAATGAATGAATGAACGAACGAACGAACGAATGAAATGTCAGTAAGTGTTTTTCATTTTGGCTTTACATCAAAGCAGAAATGAGGCCAGGGTGGAGAAAATCAGAGATTAATCATGCGAGCCAATGTATAGGTAGGGTTACTTCAGGCCTGATCATTTTGAAGGCACATATTTGTTTCATTTTTAGCAGAGTGTCAAAGAATTCCTTGCAAAAAAACCCCCCAAGTATCTATCCTTTCAAAGTAGAACCATTGATTCATCATCCTTGCTACATTTCTTTTTCTCTATGGGTTCGCAGGAGACATTGGAGATGAACTGTACGATTCCCTGGACATCTAATTAGAAGCAAGGGAAAATAAATTAAAGGAAGGAAATATAGAGGGATATCTGTTGATACATCATCCTAATTACCATCCTGGAAATGAGAATGACTACAAAAACGATTAGATTAAATTAGATTAGATTTATTGGATTTATATGCCGCCCCTCTCCGCAAACTCGGGGCGGCTCACAACAATAATAAAAAACGGTACATAATAAAAATCCAATGCCCACCAATCTAATTACAATTTAAAATTAGTAATTTCCTAAAACAATCCCAATATATATAAAAAACAGGCACACAGTCAATCAATCAACAACACAACATGGGCAAGGGGGAGGTGTTTTAGTTCCCCCATGCCTGACGGCAGAGGTGGGTCTTAAGGAGTTTACGAAAGGCAAGGAGGGTGGGGGCAATCCTAATCTCAGGGGGGAGCTGGTTCCAGAGGGTCGGGGCCCCCACAGAGAAGGCTCTTCCCCTGGGTCCCGCCAGACGACATTGTTTAGTTGACGGGACCCGAAGAAGGCCGACTCTGTGGGACCTAACCGGTCGCTGGGATTCGTGCGGCAGGAGGCGGTCCCGAAGATATTCTGGTCCGGTGCCATGAAGGGCTTTATAGGTCATAACCAACACTTTGAATTGTGACCGGAAACTGATCGGCAACTAATGCAGACTGCGGAGTGTTGGAGTAATATGGGCATACTTAGAGAAGCCCATAATTGCTCTCACAGCTGCATTCTGCACGATCTGAAGTATTGGAACTTTTTCTTAGAATAGTTTTTGCTTTTTTTTTTCATGTTACCCTTGACTGGAATGGTGGGTTGATGATTCTGAAGACATCTGCATAGATCCAAACTTTCTGTGGTTTGCAAACTCAGAGAAGAATAACCACCCATTTAATTAAAGCAATGGACCACCACCATACATCATTAATTTTAAGCCCATCAGATGCCAGAACACACATTATCATCAAGGTCCTTTTGATTCTAAAAGCTATGAGCAACCTTCTGGATCCACGAAGCATGCTACTCAAAGTGCTTAAGAGGGAGGTAGATGCTGTACCAACAATTCTTTTAAGGGTCACATTCTCTTGGGACCAATTCTTTAAGAGTGTGACTTAAGGAAGCAGAAGTTGACATCACTTTGGGGATCTTTCCGATTCCTCTTTTTAAACTCACTAATTTTTTTTTTTGTTAGAAATTCTGCTTATATCTATAGCACCACAGAACAAACAAAGAGCACAGTCACCATGTGCTTTTACTGCTCAACTGTAACAGGAAACTCTACTTAGAACAAAAGAGCATACCATAGATCCAAACCTATAAATATTGCCATTTACTGGTTGAATACTACTGGTTGTACAGAAAGCTCATAGGACTGGTAGTAAAAAAAAATTGAATCCCCCACTGGTCCTTTTCCAAGTTTGGGTGTTGGTTCTGGAAAAATACATATAAATAAGATTCTGCTAAGCAGATGGGACAATAATTCATAGATACTGTGACTGGTTTAAGGGACAGCATCCTTGAAATAACAAATTCTGTATGATTCAATAGCACTGGCTGCCTTAGAAAGACTACTGTTGGTAGAATAGAATAAAGAGAGCTGCTTAAAACATAATCCTGTTGAAAAGTTAGATGTCCCAACTTCAGAAGTTGTTTTGACATCTATCATTCCATCTGAAAGTTCTGTTATTCTGTTAAATACCATGAAAGTGTGATTATGGTGCCTTTCCTCAAAGAGCTGAACTCCGTGGCTTGCATTGGCTGCCAATCGGTTTCCAGTCACAATTCAAAGTGTTGGTTATGACCTTTAAAGCCCTACATGGCAGTGGACCAGAGTACCTTCGGAACCACCTGCTACCGCACCAATCCCAGTGACCGATAAGGTCACACAGAGTTGGCCTTCTCCGGGTCCCATTGACTAAACAATGTCGTTTGGCGGGCCCCAGGGGAAGAGCCTTCTCTGTGGCGGCCCCAGCCCTCTGGAACCAACTCCCCCCGGAGATTAGAACTGCCCACACCCTCTTTGTCTTTCGTAAACTACTCAAGACTCACTCATACCGCCAGGCATGGGGGAGTTGAGACACCTTTCCCCCAGGCTTTTTTATACTTCGTCTTATGTTTGGTATGAATGTGCTGTTTGGTTTTTTAAATAATGATAGAGTTTTATATGTTTTTTAATATTAGATTTGTTTTATTACTATTTTGTTTTTTATTACTGTTGTGAGCTGCCCCGAGTCTTCGGAGAGGGGCGGCATACAAATCTAATTAATAATAATAATAATAATAATAATAATAACAACAACAACAACAACAACAACAACAACAGAGTGTAGTACTGCAAGCTACTTCAGCTGACTGCTAGCTGAAGTTCAGTGGTTCAAATATCACCACCGGCTCAAGGTTGACTCAGCCTTCCATCCTTCCAAGATGGGTAAAATGAGGACCCAGGTTGTTGGGGGCAATATGCTGATTCTGTAAACTGCTTAGAGAAGGCTGTAAAAACACTATGAAGTGGTAAATAAGTCTAAAATGCTAAGTGCTAAGAGACATTGAAATTCTGGAGTAGGTGCAAAAAAGAGCAACCAAGATGATTAAGGGATTGGAAACCAAGACTTACGAAGAGAGACTGAGGGAACTGGGCATGGATAGCCTAGAGAAAAGGAGGGCCAGAGCGGACATGATAGCAGTCTACAAGTATACGAGGGGATGTCACAGAGAGGAGGGGATCACTTTATTCTCCAGGGCACCAGAGGGCCGGACAAGGAACAACGGCTGGAAGCTGACCAAGGAGAGATTCAACATGGAGATAAGGAGGAACTTCCTGATGGTCAGAGCGATCAACCTACCAGCGGACGTAGTGAACTCCAACACTCTGGACATTTTTAAGAGAAGATTGAACTGCCACTTGACTGGTGTGCTATAGGGTTCCTGCTTGGGCAGGGGGTTGAACTCGATGGCCTTCATGGTCCCTTTCAACTCTAACAATAAATAAATACATAAAAAGTGCTAAGAAGGTATCTTCCCTTTTTTTTTTTTTGCTGAGGGGAGTCAGAAAATGTTGCCAAGTAGGACTGGATGATTGACCATTCTGAGAGATGTAGACCCAAGGGATAAGTAGACTTCAAAATTGGTGAATGTCACTTAAGGAAATTCAAGGAGGGGTGCTTTTTTTATCCAAGGTGCTGCCCACCTTCCTTTTTTTTTAAAAAAAAAAAGTTTTGCTTCCATTCTCTTTTTAATTATTTTTAAAAAATAGCATTCAGAAGAGCCTGTAACTACTTCATTTCAAAATAGCCTGGAAGGAATCAAAAGAAAAATCAAATAATTGTACAGCAGGTGAAGAGAAAAGCTATTTCAGCCGACTTCAATATGCATTCCACTTTTTGCACTCTGATAACTATAATTTCCATCCTCAGTCTTCTCTTGCATGAACTAAAGAGATACCTGTCACTATTGATCTTGATAGAAGATCTTAATAAACTCACGCATTATACACCTTGCACTTGGATTATCGGATTCAATGGGATTTTTGCTTGATTTACCGCTTTCTCCGTCTTTCTTCCACAGTCTGGTGACCGAGAGCTTTGTTCTACTTGGAGGGCATTCCTTCATATAAATGTTCAGTATTCAGAAAGAAATGAAGTCCACTGATTATCTTATTCTGCATCTGGTTTATACCTGTCGGAAGCCTGCTTTTGGAAGAAGAAAGAAGAATTTAATCTAGATAAGTAAGGGTTGGCATTTGTTTGCTTTCTCCCTTCTGCAGCTGACGTTCAGGAATATAATGGCTTGGAAAACAGAAGTCCAATTTAATTATTAGGACTGTTTAACACCGGGTCTGTCCTTCATGCATCTGCTTAAATACTTTCCTCCCAAGGTGGCATTTAAAAGACAAACTACATGATCAGCAATCTAATGTGATGATTATCCTTTCCCCCCTGTACATAATGAATCCTTCTAACCATATCCTGCATTCAATTCAAAAATGCTTTCATTTTAGGTTGCCTTGAAAGATGTTCCCAATTTCAACTCGTGCTTTAAAAACCCAGGAAAATTGGAATGTAATGTCTGCGTTTTATAATACCAGCTTACAAAGACTTAAATCTCCAATGTTATGAAATTCTCTAAAAGTATGGACCCATGTATCTAACCTCTTTAGTCCTTCAGTTTTGTTTTGGGCAGGTTGTTCGACACACTCAGATTCCCTGGTCCCTTGATAGAGAGGTTTCTGTCTTAGCTATTTTGGCCATGCCATTGGAGGATAGGATAGGATTAGATTGGATTGGATAGGATAGGATAGGATAAGATAGGACAGGGCAGGACAGGACAGGACATTTGGAAGGGATATTAAAGGTCTTCTAGTCCAACCCCCTGCTTAGGCAGGAAACCCTACACCACTTCAGACAAATGGTTATCCAACATCTTATTAAAAACATCCAGGGTTGAAGCATTCACAACTTTTGGAGACAAGTTGCTCCACTGGTTAATTGTTCTCACTGTCAGGAATTTTCTCCTTAGTTCTAAGTTGTGTCTCTCCTTGGTTAGTTTTCTTTTTTCTTTTTCCAATTTCTTTATTGTTTTCCAAAAAAAAGAATAAAAGAAAATATTTCTCACATATTCTGTTCTAGTTTTACAGATCTTAATCCATTTCTATTACCTTTTCGATACACCATTCATTTCTTCATACATATGTACATTCAAATATAACTATCATGAGTAGAGTTTACTATTAAGGTAGAAAGAAATACATAGAAAAAGAAACCATACATTTTATGTTTTTTTCCTCTTTATTATTGTAAGGTAATTGTTGTCTTTCTGGCGTATACTGATACTTTGTCTTGTTACATTTTCAATCTTTGTTTTGTGCCATTTATGCCATAATTGTTTGGGGGTTTTGCTTTTGGTTCCCTTAATTGAATTTGTCATTTCATCCATCTCTATACATCTATATATTTTGTCGATAATTAAACTTTCCAATGGGGTTTGTTCATTTTTCCATGTTTGTGCCAATGAGATTCTGACCGCGGTGTTGATGAGTGTTATAAGGAAAAGCATTTGTTTGGTATAGGGTCTTTTCCAAATTCCTAAGAGCATACCTTCTGGTGTGTATTCTATCTCCTCTTTTGTAATTTCTGTGAGCCACTTGTGGGTTGTTTTCCATATTTTTTTAATTTTGGGGCAGGACCACCACATGTGAAAAAAGGAACCTTTTTGTTTTTTACATTTCCAGCAGGTGTCTTGTAAAGTCGGGTAGATCTTCACTAGTCTTGATGGTGGCATGTACCATCCTTGGTTAGTTTTCACCCATTGCTTCTTGTTCTATCCTCAGATACTTTGGAGAATAGGTTGACTCCCTCTTCTTTGCGGCAACCGCTGAGATATTGGAACACTGCTATCATGTCACCCCTAGTCCTTCTTTTCATCACACTAGACTAGACTAAGCATAACCCCAAGAAAGCAAGAGTTATCAATAAAAGAGAACCAGTAAAAGAACCTGGTGTTCGGATGCATCACAGCTGACATAAACTAGAACAGGGGTCTCCAATCTTGGCAACTTTAAGACTTGTGAACTTCAACTCCCAGAATTCCTCAGCCAGCTCAGCTTTGCTGGCTGAGGAATTCTGGGAGTTGAAGTCCACAAGTCTTAAAGTCGCCAAGGTTGGAGACCCCTGGACTAGAGCATAGAATAATTCAAAGAAGTAGTGGAAGATGTGGAGAGACCTGGCCCATAGAATCACCAAGAGTCAAACTTGATTAAATGAACATCATCATCATCATCTTCATCATCATCATCATCATCATCTGTTGTGGTTAGCTCTGGCCCAGCGCCTGCCCCAAGGACTGTGGATGTAAGGGAGACATCCACATGCTGCAGGCCTGTTTTGCCTCCACTGGAATCTGCTGATGAAGGCTCCTCTGACCAAGAAGACATGAGTGACAGGGAGGAGAAGAGTGTGGCAGACAGCTCAGAAGGAGATCAATTATCTAGCTCCTCCTTGGATTCAGAACAAGAGTTAACGGAACGGAGAACGGAGAGCGATGCATAGGCAACAACAACTGAGAGATTATTATCAAAGAAAATGAGGCCACCTGTGGTTGGGTGGGGCTGTGGTGATTAGTGAGGCTGCTATAAATAGCAGCCTGTGGGTTTGGCCATTGTGGAGGATTATCTGAGCATTGTGTTTTGTTACTGCTTTACTGACTTTGACCTTTTGTGTGCTGCTTTTCCCCCGCTTTGAAACTAAACCAGAGCAAAGTGTGTTTCACTTTGTGAAAGAAGAAGGACTGTGAATTGCCTCACAGCTGCAAGCTAAGTATCTAAGAACTGATAAGGGACTTGTACAAATTACCAGTTTGTTTGAAGACGAGTGCTCTTGGCTATACCAAAAGAGGGCTTGGTTTAAGTGAATTTTCATTATAAAGAACATTGTTTTGAATTTTCAAACGTGTGTGTGTCTGAAATTTGTACCTGTGAATTTTTGGGAGGATTCTACCAGAGAGCCCGACAGAACAATCATCGATCATCTTTATATTCTGGTGTTCACAGTGATGTACATCCACAGCTTTATGGGAATGAGAAAAGATCAGCAGAGAGTCCTATCAGATGAGTATCTAAGATGCTCAGGCTTCATTTATTCATGTATTCACCATTAACACTTGAAGATTCCTAGTTTTACAACAAAATGAAGCCTTTCTGAATTTATAGACCCAGACTTTTTAAGCTCTCTTATGCTCCCCCTCTAGATTTCGTTCACTTACATTTTGCAGTTAAAGTGTTTTAAAAAGCATTAAACTCAATGCTAAATGTGCATGGGGTTTTTTTTCCCCCATCCCCTTTCTCCCTGATTCTAATCTTTATCGCCACCCCATGAGCTTAACAGGTCGATCTCTTGGTGCTGACAAAGACAGATATTCCTTGGATTCCGAAAACTGCTGATGCGACTGAAATGGGGGAAAATGAGGGAGATTTGTCTCCTGGATATTAATGGGCTGGTATCGCTCCCTAGCCCAGGAGAGCCAATGCATCAATGTAGAAAGAGAGAGACAAGGCAGAGTCTGCAGAGAAGGAACAGCTAATATCCCAACCTCGAGAAGAAAAATGTCTAATGAATGAATTGCATTTGCAATCCCGCAGGGGAGAAAATATCTAGGGCATTAAATAATTACAACATGAAAAAGAACTGACAACTCTTTAAGAGAAGAATTTGCTACATTTTTAAGCAAATTGTTTAACTGGAAAATGAAGCTAGATGAATATTCCCTAATGGCATTTTCTTTTATGCAACATTTATGGGCCTCTCTCTTTCTCTCTCTCTTTTGTGGCCTCTAATATTTGCTCTGCGTTGTGGTTAGCTCTGGCCCAGCTCCTGCCCCAAGGAATGTGCAGGTGGATGTGGGGGAGACATCTACATGCCACAGGCCTGTTTTGCTCCCGATGGAATCTGCCGATGAAGCCTCCTCTGACCAAGGAAGCATGAGTGACAGGGAAGAGGGGAGATTGGCAGACGGCCCAGGAGGAGATCAGTCATCTGTATCATCCTTGGATTCTGAACAAGAATTAATGACACATCCACGCATGCGTAGAGTGATGCATAGGAGACAACAACTGAAGGATTATTACAAGAGAAAATGAGGCCACCTGTGGTTGGGTGGGGCTCCAGTAATTAGGGCTGCTGCTATAAATAGCAGCGTGTGGGTTTGGCTGTTGTGGAAGAGTATCTGATCGGAGTTCTTCAGGAATCGTGTGTTGCTTTTTTCTGGACTTTGTTTGTTGCTTTTTCACGCCTTTGAAACCAAAGCAGAGCAAAGTGTGTGTGTGTGTGTCTCACTTCATTGGAAGAAGAAGGAGTGTGAAGTTTCTTCACAGCTGCTAGCTAAGCACTTAATGACTGCTTAAGGGAAATTGTACAGACTACCCGGTTGTTTTGGGATGATTGCAAAACAGTATCCTAAAGACCTTATTGCAAGATGGGATGGGGGGAAGAGGGTAAGAAAAATAATGCAAAAAAGTACAAAAAGAAAGAAAGAGAGAGGGGGGAGTGGGAAAGAGAAAAAGAAAGAGAGAGAGAGAAGGAAGGAAAGAAAGAAAGAAAGAAGGAGGGAGGAAAGAAAGAAAGAGGGAGAGAGGGAGGGATGGAGGGAGGAAGGAAGGAAAGAAAGAAAAGGAAGGAAAGAAAGAAAGAAAGAAAGAAAGAAAGAGCGTAGAAAGAGGAAAGAAATAAAGAAAATAAAGAAATAGCTTCCAATTTCCCTAACAGTAGTTGTTAAGTACAGTTATAAATTTAGCTTTTGCTCTATGGTTACATCATTACTCAATTTTTTTTTCTATAGTCTATCCCTTTTAATCATTAAAACCATAAATCTTAAGTTTATTTTTTCTTTTTCACATACACACACACACACACACACAATCCATTTTGCATTTCCCCCTCATTTTATTCTTCAATCTGCATCACACTACTGGTATTTCCTTCCCCTGACACACATCTATGGACGGGCGCTGTAAATAATTAAAAATATTCTTGAGCAAAAAGTGAAGACAGCATAATGCTTTTGCTTAAAACTCCAAAACGGAGAGGAGATGAAGAATGATACAATTGCAGATGTTAAATATATAAAGGTACATTTAAAAGACAAATGGTGGCATTGGGAAAGTAAACAATTAGGCATAATAAATAAATGAACAGCAGCAGCATTAAAGTGAAGCTAGGTGGCATCTGGGTTTGACACTACAGACATAACCTTAAATCAAAATATAGATCACCCAGGATGCATTGCTGAAAAAATTAGTCTTCTTCAAGTCAAGTTTGTTCTTGTTCCCTTCATAACACTACGGAAATAGCTTGTCATTGGGCTCTTCCAATTCCCCCCCCCCTGGATTTGACATTGCAGATATAACTTTCATCAAAATATAGATGATCCTGGATGTATTGCTAAAATGTTAGTCTACCTCAAGTCAAGTTTGTTCTTGTTTCCTTCAGAACAGTAGAGAAATAGTCTGCCATTAGATTCTTTCTTTTTTAATCATCTGATGTGGTCAACGGTCTAGATCAGGGGTCTCCAACCTTGGCAACTTTAAGACTTGTGGACTTTAATTCCCAGAGTCCCTCAGGCAGCAAAGCTTCCTGAGGAACTCTGGGAGTTGAAGTCCACAAGTCTTAAAGTTGTCAAGGTTGGAGATATCTGATCTACATCAAGGTGCCTCAACCTTGATAACTTTAAGAGATTAGTAGTATAGAGGTGATATAAATGTGAATTCTTAGTACCATATAATAAAGTAGAGATAAGTGCGATGTGATTAACACCATAAGTATTAACATTCTAAATTTGATCGACATTTTTTAGGATAGATAAAGCAATAAAACATAGTACGAATATAGATTAAATAACAATACATAAAACTACATTAGATTGTCAAGAATTTATGCTGAAGATTTGGAAGTTTGGAAAGAAACAGATGATTTCTCTCATTTTAAACAATATTTTTTCTTTTTTCTTATGATTCTTCGGGTTTTTTCTTCATTTTTTGTTATTTCTTTTTGTCTTTTTGGGGGGGGGTGACGGTTTCGGGGTTTTTTGTCTTTAACTTTCCTTCTCTCATTTTTACATTGTGATTATGTATATGTGAAGTTTGTATATGTGTGTCAAATATCTCATTAAAATCTTTTATTTAAAAAAAAAACTGTTAAGAGATGGGAACATCAACACCCAGAATTCTGGGAGTTAATAATTAATAATAGTAATAATTTTTTGGATTTGTATGCCGCCCCTCTCCCCAGACTCGGGGCGGCTAACAACAACAATAAACACAACATGTACAATCCAATAATAAAAAACAACTAAAAACCTCTATTATAAAAACCAAACATACACACAAACATACCATGCATAACTTGTAATGGCCTAGCTATCTCAACTCCCCCATGCCTGGCAGTAAAAATGAGTCTTGAGTAGTTTACGAAAGACAGGGAGGGTGGGGGCAGTTCTAATCTCTGGGGGGAGTTGGTTCCAGAAGGCCGGGGCCGCCACAGAGAAGGCTCTTCCCCTGGGGCCCGCCAAACGACATTGTTTAGTCGACGGGACCCGGAGAAGGCCAACTCTGTGGGACCTTATCGGTTGCTGGGATTTGTGCGGTAGCAGGCGGTTCCAGAGTTGAAGTCCACAAGATTTAAAGTTGCCAAGATTAACAAACATTGGCCTTTAAAATAAAATCCTTTCCTTTCCAAATGTTAATGAGAGGCCTCTCCGCTAATGCACAAGTTGCTCTGTTATATTTTGTACACAATTTACTGAAATGTGTAGCAAAGTAGGAACGTAAACTGAATAATGTTAGTCTCTTAACATGTGGCCAATTTCTTTCCTTGCTTGCTGTTTGCAAGAATAGATTTCTTCTTACGCAACATTTTGTTTATACTGTGAGCCATGATTGTTAGAAGTTCTGGAAAGTGCAATCATTTCCAAGATCAGGAAGTCAACAATTTAAGCACCGAAAGCGCATAGCTTGAGTGGTGGTTGTGATAGGTACAATAATTGGCCAGCTATCTCCCAGCCAGTGATAGAGTTGGGAGGATCAGAAGGATGCTACTTCTTGTGGGCTGAAGTTACTGTAGCCACTTCACAGCTTAATTTTGGCTTGACAATACTAGCTGTCTTTGACCACACATCAGAGCTGATGGCCAATTTGGTCAATGTCAGAATTTGAAGGCGAAAAATACGCTGCTCAAAAAAAATAAAGGGAACACTCAAATAACACATCCTAGATCTGAATGAATGAAATGAAACTAGACACAAGAACAGTTTTTTTCCAAACGCCATCACTCTACTAAACAAATAATTCCCTCAACACTGTCAGACTTTCTACTAAATCTGCACTTCTATTCTACTAGTTTTTCTCATCATTCCTATCACCCATTTCCTCCCATGTTGACTGTATGACTGTAACTTGTTGCTTATATCCTAAGATTTTTATTAATATTGCTTCTTCATTGCCTATTTGACCCTTATGACCATCATTAAGTGTTGTACCACATGATTCTTGACAAATGTATATTTTATTTTATGTACGCTGAGAGCATATGCACCAAGACAAATTCCTTGTGGGTCCAATCACACTTGGCCAATTCTATTCTATTCTATTCTATATTCTCATTGAATATTTCATTTGCACAACTATTCCATTTGCACAACAACATGTGAAATTGACAGTCAATCAGTGGACAGTTTGATTTCACAGAAGTTTGATTTACTTGAAGTTATATTCTGTTTTTTTAAGTGTTCCCTTTATTTTTTTGAGCGGTGTAGTTTCCATTGAATCCTAGTTTGCTTTTTTCCATGAATGTTAAGTAAATGGATTCAGCCATTTTATAAAATCTGGTGAATCTTTTTATATTAGGCAAACTTCCTTTAAAAAAAAGAAAAAGATATTTATGGGGTTTTTTTCCCCTCCCATTATTGAATACCCTATGAGACTAGACTTTCAATCCTGGGCCTAGAAAGTTTAGAACTAAGACGCCTTAAACAAGATCTAAGTATTGCCCACAAGATCATATGCTGCAACGTCCTGCCTGTCGGCGACTACTTCAGCTTCAACCACAACAACACAAGAGCACACAACAGATTTAAACTTAATATTAACCGCTCCAAACTTGACAGTAAAAAATATGACTTCAGTAACCGAGTTGTCGAAGCATGGAACTCATTGCCGGACTCCATAGTGTCATCCCCAAACCCCCAACACTTTACCCTTAGATTATCTACGGTTGACCTATCCAGATTCCTAAGAGGTCAGTAAGGGGCGAGTACAAGTGCACTAGAGTGCCTTCCGTCCCCTGTCCTATTGCTCTCCTATATCTCCTATATACCTTTCCTCTATTCCTATATCTCTTCTTCTATTCTTTCATTGATATATTCTATTCCTATATCTTCTTTTCTATTATTTCTTAGATATATTTTACTATGAGTATCTCCTCTATTACCTTCATCATGTATTTTACTATGTGTATATTGATATATACCCACTAAAACCCTCATTGTGTATTGGACTTTTATATCCTTTCTTTATATATAATAACTCATGTCTATCCTCTTCAATATGTATTGTGCATTGGACAAAATAAATAAATAAATAAAATAAAATAAAAACTCCAAAGGACTATAAACTGTCTCAGCAGAAGTTTTGGAAAAAAAAGCCACTCCTTTAGAGAACAGTAAACACTACAACAAAGTAAACTCCACAAAATTGGATCCCAGATTGCAAGCGGTAGAAAGGGCAGCCAATAAATGAAAGAATAATAGAACATTGATCAAGCTTTTATCTCAGCAGGATAACTAAGTCGGCTGTCTTCAAACATGTCATTGCTGAACCATTTGATTAAATACAAGTAATAGGTTGAGATGGATGGAAATGTTTAGCTCCTGTCAGCAACTATGAGCAAAGGAAGATAAGAAAACCTACTGGAATTATAAGGCTCATCCTTAGCTTTTTTTTGTGGGGGGGTGGGGTGAAGGAGGAGGAGAATTTACATCTGGGTTCCTTCTTCAGATTTGTATAGGAACATAGAAACATAGAAGACTGACGGCAGAAAAAGACCTCATGGTCCATCTAGTCTGCCCTTATAGTATTTCCTGTATTTTATCTTAGGATGGATCTATGTTTATCCCAGGCATGTTTAAATTCAGTTACTGTGGATTGACCAACCACGTCTGCTGGAAGTTTGTTCCAAGGATCTACTACTCTTTCAGTAAAATAATATTTTCTCATGTTGCTTTTGATCTTTCCCCCAACTAACCTCCGATGGTGCCCC
Source organism: Erythrolamprus reginae (assembly GCF_031021105.1). Taxonomy (NCBI): domain Eukaryota; kingdom Metazoa; phylum Chordata; class Lepidosauria; order Squamata; family Dipsadidae; genus Erythrolamprus; species Erythrolamprus reginae. The sequence continues at coordinate 9,603,001 of NC_091958.1, forward strand.
CTTGTTCTTGTGTTCACTTTCCTATTAAAAACACTTCCATCCTGAACCTTATTTAACCCTTTAACATATTTAAATGTTTCGATCATGTCCCCCCCTTTTCCTTCTGTCCTCCAGACTATACAGATGGAGTTCACGAAGTCTTTCCTGATACGTTTTATGCTTAAGACCTTCCACCATTCTTGTAGCCATATAGATTCACACTACATTTTCCCAAGTACCAGTGGTGGTATTCTACCAGTTCACCCCAGTTTGGGCGAACTGGTAGCAGCAATTATGGGAAGGTCCGCCTTCCTGCCCATTCATCATCACAAACATTGTGCACATGCCCAGAAGATTCTGCACAGGGTGGGATCTGGGGCACAGGGTGCTTAGTTATGCCCACAAGGCTGGTGGTGCATCTCCCAGTGAAAATGGAGCTCCACAGGGCTGTGTGCAGCTCTCTTGAGATCTGTTTTGGCTGGCAGAGGGTTGCTGGAAGCCATCACAGCTGGAAAGCGAGCTTGAGAGCTCTGTTTCAGTGGCAGAGTGCTCGGTCCCTCACAGGCGGCCCAAGGGTGGGTTCCTCTTGTTTGGGAGCAGATCGCCTGAACAGCTAATGACCTACTGGTGATCTAATTTTGGCATCACTGATCTGTCTGTGTCGCTCCATGAGCACCGCCATCTTTTTTTTTTTTGTATTTTTGGGCAATTTTGGGTTTTTTTAAAAAATGACTTCTCATCATCCTCTTCTGTGAGAAAAAGCCTGCCCGCTTGCCCGTGGGTGAATACCGATCTTTATTTCTTAAGCATAACAACAACAGAGTTGGAAGGGACCTTGGAGGTCTTCTAGTCCACTCCAGCCCCCTGCTTAGGCAGGAAACCTTACACTAGTTCACACAGATGATTATCCAACCTCTTCTTAAAATCTTCCAGTGTTGGAGTATTCACAACTTCTGGAGGCAAGCTGTTCCACTGATTAATTGTTCTACCTGTCAATAAATGTCTCCTTAGTGCTACGTTGCTGCTCTCCTTGTTTAGTTTCCACCCATTGCTTCTTGTTCTACACTCAGGTGCTTTGGAGACTAGTTTGACTCCCTCTTCTTTGGGGCAACTGCTGAGATATTGGAACACTGCTATCATGTCTCCCCTGGTTCTTCCGCCGACGCACAGCTGATCAGTTCCTTAGCTGTGTTTTGACCTGAAACCACTTTCTGAGCATGCGCAGAAGTGAAATTGCCGGAAGGGATGCGCAAAGCTATTGCGCATGCGTGAAACATCGCAATGCATACTGGTAGCAAAGGAAAGTGGAACCCACCCATGAGTGATGTCGAGGTGACCATGCCCCCTGGCCATACCTCCCCTTCCCAAGGTCAAACACAACCCCGATGCGACCGTCAATGAAATTGAGTTTGACATCTCTGCACTAGACCAAGCTTGCTAAGTCAGTGACTAAGTGAGTTAGTGACAAAGTGAATAGTGAGGGTGTTCTGCCGGGCTCTCTGGTAGGAGCCTCCCGAAAATTCAAGGGTACAAATTTTAGACACACACGTTTGAAAATTCAAAACAATGTTCTTTATCGCAAAAGTCAAAATAAACTAAGCACTCTTTTTGTATTGCAAAGAGCACTCTTCCCAAAACAACCGAGTAGTCTGTACAATTTCCCTTAAGCAGTCATTAAGTACTTCACACCCCTTCTTCTTCCAACGAAGTGAGACACACATACAGGTTGCTCTGCTTTGTTTTCCAAGGCGTGAAAAAGCAACAAACTCCAGAAAACACAGGATTCCTGATGAACTCCGATCAGATATTCTTCCACAACGGCCAAACCCATATGCTGCTATTTATAGCAGCAGCCCTAATTACTGGAGCCCCACCCAAACACAGGTGGCCTCCCTTATTTCCTGTAATATGTTCTACGCATAATTCTGCGCTTGCGTGGGTCCAAAATGTCATCATCTGAACCAATAGAAGATAAGGAAGATGGACTGCCTGGGCTGTGTGCCAAGCCCTCCTCTGCCGAGTCACTCCCACCTACTTCTTCGTCCGAGGAAACTAAACTCTGAACTGATTCTGTCGGCAATAACACAGGCTTGTGACATGTTGAAGTTTCCCCTGCATCCACCTCCCCATTCCCTGGGGCAGGAGCTGGGCCAGAGCCAACCACAACAGAGGGAAAGTTGTAGTCCATCTTTACATGGCACATGTGATCCAGCTGAACCCATCAGGGAGGCACTTTTCATAAAGGCTGCTGTCGCATCTTAGGCGAATGTTCAATCATAAACCACGCTTTATAAAACCTAGTGGATGAGTCACACGTCCAAACATCAAACAGCCCACATTATACTCCAGGGTGCTATGCACATCCAGCAGAATGTTCAAAGCAGAATTGTATAGGAAACATTGTAATGAAATGCAATATTTTCATACCGTGATGTGGATAAAGCATCTCATCTATGCAGTTCACGTGACCTGTGGAGTTTACAGAAAATACTCATGACCATGGAAACATAGGACGTTGTGCTGCCAGAGACAAAACAATATCTCTATCCTGCTCTGAATTCAGTGTATGGAAGCCAGCTTGGCTGATTTAAATCAGATTTCCAGCAGTAAGTAATAATACGAAGCATTTTCTTCCATATTAGGGATAGCCAAAGGGCATAGAAACATAGAAACATAGAAGACTGACGGCAGAAAAAGACCTCATGATCTATCTAGTCTGCCCTTATACTATTTTCTGTATTTTATCTTAGGATGGATATATGTTTATCCCAGGCATGTTTAAATTCAGTTACTGTGGATTTACCAACCATGTCTGCTGGAAGTTTGTTCCAAGGATCTACTACTCTTTCAGTAAAATAATATTTTCTCATGTTGCTTTTGATCTTTCCCCCAACTAACTTCAGATGGTGTCCCCTTGTTCTTGTGTCCACTTTCCTATTAAAAACACTTCCCTCATGAACCTTATTTAACCCTTTGACATATTTAAATGTTTCAATCATGTCCCCCCTTTTCCTTCTGTCCTCCAGACTATACAGATTGAGTTCATTAAGTCTTTCCTGATACATTTTATGCTTAAGACCTTCCACCATTCTTATAGCCCGTCTTTGGACCCGTTCAATTTTGTCAATATCTTTTTGTAGATGAGGTCTCCAGAACTGAACACAGTATTCCAAATGTGATCTCACCAGCGCTCTATATAGCGGGATCACAATCTCCCTCTTCCTGCTTGTTATACCTCTAGCTATGCAGCCAAGCATCCTACTTGCTTTTCCTACCACCTGACCACACTGCTCACCCATTTTGAGACTGTCAGAAATCACTATCCTTAAATCCTTCTCTTCTGAAGATTTGGCTAACACAGAACTGCCAATACAATACTCAGATTGTGGATTCCTTTTCCCCAAGTGCATTATTTTACATTTGGAATCATTAAACTGCAGTTTCCATTGCTTTGAACCATTTATCTAGTAAAGCTAAATCATTTAACATATTACAGACGCCTCCAGGAATATCAACCCTATTGCACACTTTAGAGACATCGGCACATAGGCAAACCTTCCCTACCAAACCTTCCCCTATGTCACTCACAAACATAGAATAGGACCCAGAACAGACCCTTGTGGCACACCGCTTGTAACCTGTCTCTGCTCAGAATACTCGCCATTAACAATAACTCTCTGATATCTATGCTTCAGCCAGCTGCAAATCCACTGAACTATCCAGGGATTAAGTCCAATCTTCACTAATTTATCTATCAGCTCTTTATGTGGGAGTTAAGTTATCCTTTCCCCCTAGGCTACTACAAGTTATGCATGGTATGTTTGTGTGTACGTTTGGTCTTTTTTATAATAAGGGTTTTTTAGTTGTTTTTATTAATTGGATTGTCCATGTTGTTTTACCACTGTTGTTAGCCGCCCCAAGTCTGCGGAGAGGGGCGACATACAAATCCAATAAATAATAATAATAATAATAATATTAATAATAATAATAATAATAATAATAATAATAACCATATCAAAGGCTTTGCTGTAGATAGTTTCTAACAGAGAGGAATGGCAAGGCAATTAAAGAAGAATGCAGCCCATCAGTGATCGGCTACCAAAATTTTTACTACCACACTGTGGGCGTGGCTTATGCATTTCGTTTCAACATCTTTCAGTGCAAATTGGGTGCTCCGAGGTGGCGCTCCAAATTTTGCTACTGGAACTGTGTTCCTGACCGTTACCCATAGGAGCCCATCACTGCCGCCCATTCACTTGCAACTTGCCACAAAGGCAATTGTGCTTAGTTCATACTGTAAGTAGAGTACTCCATGCATTAATTTAATCCTGAGTCATTCTTCTTGACCGTTGTCCAACCATATTTAATCCCAGCCACAAGAAAGCAGAAGATCAAGACGTTAAAGGAATGTCTTTAATCAATTTAATTAATTAATTTAATTTAATTAATTAAAGAGCAACAATAAGAAGGAATGTTCTCTGTGCCAAGAGGATGGACTTAAAGAGTAAACTTCACTAGAGTCAAACATAGTGATGATGCTATTAATTAGAGCAATACTGGGCAGGCCATGCTGCTAGGATGCCAGACCATTGCAACCCTAAATAGCTCCTCTATGATGAGCTGTCTAAAGGAAAGTGATCGCATGGGGGACAGAGGAAGTGATACAAAGACAAGTTGAAAGCCTCCTTCAGGTCCCTCGATGTCAGCACCACCTCCTGGGAAACCCTGGCACAAGATTGATCAATGTGGCCCATGCTGATGTCGTCTGGCGGGACCCAGGGGGAGAGCCTTGTCTGTGGTGGCCCCGGCCCTCTGGAACCAACTCCCCCCAGAGATTAGGACTGCCCCCACCCTCCTCGCCTTTTGTAAGTTATTAAAAACTCATCTTTGTCACCAGGCATGGGGAAACTTCCACACACCCCAATTGTCATGGCTGGTGTATGGTTTGAATGGTTGTGTGATTATTTTATTTTATTACAAGGGTTTTAAATTGCATTTTAAAATTGGATTTGCACACTGTTTATGTTGTGAGCTGCCCTGAGTCTTCCGAGAGGGGGCGGCATACAAATCTAATAAATTATTATGTATTATTATTATATGCCATGGCCCATAGGTGTACATACACATTACACACAGGCACACAAAAATAGACATGATCTACTCTATAAAGCATATGTACACACATTCACAGCTCTTCTGAACGGGTCCAAAAACGGGCTACAAGAATGGTGGAAGGTCTTAAGCATAACATATCAGGAAAGACTTCATGGACTCAATCTTTATAGTCTGGAGGACAGAAGGGAAAGGGGGGACATGATCGAAACATTTAAATATGTCAAAGGGTTAAATAAGGTTCAGGAGGGAAGTGTTTTTAATAGGAAAGTGAACACAAGAACAAGGGGGCACAATCTAAAGTTAGTTGGGGGAAAGATCAGAAGCAACATGAGAAAATATTATTTTACTGAAAGAGTAGTAGATCCGTGGAACAAACTTCCAGCAGACGTGGTTGGTAAATCCACAGTAACTGAATTTAAACATGCCTGGGATAAACATAGATCCATCCTAAGATAAAATACAAAAAATAGTATACGGGCAGACTAGATGGATCATGAGATTAGATTAGATTAGATTAGATTTATTGGATTTATATGCCGCCCCTCTCCACAAACTCGGGGCGGCTCCCAACAATAATGAAAACAGTACATAGTAACAAATCCAATGCCCACCAATCTAATTACAATTTTAAGTTTTTTTTAAAAAAATTCATAAAACAATCCCAATATATATAAAAAACAGGCACACAGTCAATCAATCAAACGGCAAAACAACATGGGCAAGGGGGAGATGTTTTAGTTCCTCCATGCCTGACAACAGAGGTGGGTTTTAAGGAGTTTATGAAAGGCAGGCAGGGTGGGGGCAATCCTAATCTCAGGGGGGAGCTGGTTCCAGAGGGTCGGAGCCCCCACAGAGAAGGCTCTTCCCCTGGGTCCCGCCAGACGACATTGTTTTCGTCAACGGGACCCGAAGAAGGCCGACTCTGTGGGACCTAACCGGTCGCTGGGATTCGTGCGGCAGGAGGCGGTCCCGAAGATATTCTGGTCCGGTGCCATGAAGGCACCGGACCAGAGGTCTTTTTCTGCCGTCAGTCTTCTATGTTTCTATGTTTCTAATATTATATACATTCAACCTCATTTACTGCCATAGGAAAAACGTATCCAGAGCCCAGAAGGGAAAAATAGAAAGAAATTCAATTTTTTTTCTACCGGTTCTGCATACCTGACCGTACCCGTAGGAGCCCATCGCTGACTTAGGAAATGGCAACTGGAAACACAGGGTTTGCCAATCCTGCAATCATCTGCAAGGCTCTGACTTTTGGGTAATACGGTAGCATATTCTCCAGTTTGGTTTCCCTTTGGTGTAGCATTGCCTCTGACCTTGCTGTGTGTTATTGCCACAGTCCCGCTCACATTGCCGATATCTTTTCTAAAAGGACCAGGGACCGTTCATCAAGTAGCTATTAAGGCAAATTTGTTTTCCTTTATTTGAACAGCTGCTATGTAATAAAATTCATTACACTTGGTTGAGTCTCTCTCTCTCTTTATAGCTAAGTGCTCTGTTTAGAGACTTACAGAGCACACACACAAACCAGGGCGGGGGAAAGTGTTAATATGCCCGTTTCCCACATGCGAGCAAACTTTATCTGCCTGGACTTGGGTGCAGGGCCTGAAAAACCAAAAACGGCAACAAAACAGGGAATAAATTATAAAGGGGTTATGAATCATGGAGCTGGTAGTCCTCACTGGCCTTAGAGGCTGGCTAACCACTTTTCAGCCAGTTCCCTCTCTGTCAGCATTCTAGAAAATTTAAAAATAAAAAGATCTACCCAACCAATGATTTATCCCTCCAATCGTGTCAGCAGGTAGAGTGTTGTATTGCAGGCCACTGAAGCTGTCTGTAGATCTGTAGGTCAGCGGTCCAAATCTCATCACCGGCTCAAGGTTGACTCAGCCTTCCATCCTTCCGAGGTGGGTAAAATGAGGACCCGGATTGTGGGGGCAATATGCTGGCTCTGTTAAAAAGTGCTATTGCTAACAGGTTGTAAGCCGCCCTGAGTCTAAGGAGAAGGGCGGCATAAAAATCGAATGAATGAATGAATGAATGAATGAATGAATGAATGAATGAACGAACCAACGAACGAACCAACGAACCAACGAACCAACGAACCAACGGATGAACGGACGGATGGACGAATGAACAAACAAACAAATAAACTAACTAACTAACTAACTATCTAACTATCTAACTAACTAACTAACTAACTAACTAACTATCTATCTATCTATCTATCTATCTATCTATCTATCTATCTATCTATCTATCTAACTATCTATCTATCTAGCTAGCTAGCTAACTAACTAACTAACTAACTAACTAACTAACTAACTAACTAACTAACTAACTAACTAACCCTCCCATCTCCTCCACCATCCAGTCTGAAGCTTTTTGGATGAGGAGTGAAACATCTTCTTGCTCAATGGGGGAAAAATTACATAATACAGAATTGGAAGGGGCCTTGAAGGTCTTTTAGTGCTCACGGAGTCGGGGTGGCGCCATGGTTAGAATGCAGCTCTGCAGGCTACTTCAGCTAACTGCTAGCTGTAGTTCAGCGGTTCAAATCTCACCATCAGCTCACCATCTCAGTAAAATAATATTTTCTCACCTTGCTTCTGATCTTTTCCCCAACTAACCTCAGGTTGTGCCCCCTTGTTGTTGTGTTCACTTTCCTATTAAAAACACTTCTCTCCTGGACCTTGTTTAACCCTTTAAATCAGTGCAGGATATATTATAGCAATAATAAAAACAATGTACAACAAATCTAACATTTAAAATATCTAAAAACCCCTTATTTAAAAAGCAAGACATACACACAAACATACCATGCATAAACTATATAGGCCTGGGGGAGATGTCTCAATTCCCCCATGCCTGATGGCAGAGGTGGGTTTTGAGGAGTTTACGAAAGGCAAGGAGGGTGGGGGCAATCCTAATCTCTGGGGGGAGCTGGTTCCAGAGGGTTGGGGCTGCCACAGAGAAGGCTCTTCCCCTGGATCCCGCCAAACTACATTGTTTAGTCAATGGGACCCAGAGAAGGCCAACTCTGTGGGACCTAACTGGTCGCGTGGATTTGCGCGGCAGAAGGCGGTCCTGGAGATATTCTGGTCCGATGCCATGAAGGGCTTTATAGGTCATAACCAACACTTTGAATTGTGACCGGAAACTGATCGGCAACCAATGCAGACTGCGGAGTGTTGGTGTGACATGGGCATATTTAGGGAAGCCCATGATTGCTCTCGCGGCTGCATTCTGCACGATCTGGAGTTTCCGAACACTTTTCAAAGGTAGCCCCATGTAGCGAGCGTTACAGTAGTCGAACCTCGAGGTGATGAGGGCATGAGTGACTGTGAGCAGTGACTTCCAGTCCAGGTAGGGCCCCAACTTTATAGGTCATGACCACACTTTGAATTGTGCCCGGAAACCAATCGGTAGCCAATGCAGTCTGTGGAGTGCTGGAGAAACATGGGCTCGCGCAACAAGTGTAGTGTCTGAACACTTTTCAGGAGTATCCCACTGTGCATGACCAAAAGCTGGTTTAAAAAACAAAACAAAACTAGAGATGGTTATTGAATGTTAATAATTTTCATTTGTTTCCATAGTTACAAATAACAATGTGCTTCTTTTTTGATTGCCCAATATTTGATGGCAAGAAAAGTGTCGGGATCTCTCAAACTCCATAATCTCAGGCATCCGTTCAATGCTGATACCAACTCTCCCTTTTTATATTTAGATGAAAACTACAGTTAATTAACCGGTTTTCATAGATCTTTCATCTTAGAAAGTCCTTTTTCCGTCGCCTTCTTTCATGTTTTAGTTGCCCCGTATATTTTTCCCCCCTTCTCCACCGGCAACTATGTTATTAACTTGCTGATTCTAGAGATAATGGCATTTAATTAAACTACTTTGCAGCGTACTACTGTTTGGGGAGCTTTCTAATTAATCTTTATGTAATTGCTTTGCGATGGAGTATAGCAAAAGTAGTTAAATTATACATTCTGCATCTCGCGTTGCATCTCATTTCAGAATATAAGCACTTGTTAACAAGGAAAAAGCGAAGAGGTCAAAATTGAATGCTTTTCTATTGGTTTGCTTCGGGATCAAGTTTTCAGATAAACTGGCAGATAAGGAAAATCAGTGGGAGACCTTCACCAACTCAGGATGATGACAAAATTTTGAGTATCACAGGCACTGGTGAACTAAATCAGACTCAAATAACATTTCAAGAGTCTCCAATTAAATTTGGAGGATGGAGGAAACAAATGGTTAATTTTCTTGAGTGTCTCCACAGACAGATAAGTTTTCCAATCATGGCATCAGACCAGAATATATCCGGGACCGCCTTCTGCCGCACGAATCCCAGCGACCGGTTAGGTCCCACAGAGTTGGCCTTCTCCGGGTCCCGTCGACTAAACAATGTCATTTGGCGGGACCCAGGAGAAGAGCCTTCTCTGTGGCGGCCCCGACCCTCTGGAACCAGCTCTCCCCAGATATCAGAGTTGCCCCCACCCTCCTTGCCTTTCGCAAGCTCCTTAAAATCCACCTCTGTCGTCAGGCATGGGGGAATTGAAAATTTTTCCCTTCCCACTAGGCTTATAGAATTTATACATGGCATGCTTGTTTGTATGATTGGTCTCTTAAATTGGGGTTTTTAGATTATTTTTTAATATTAGATTTGTTACATTGTCTTTTTTATTGTTGTTAGCTGCCTCGAGTCTTCAGAGAGGGGCGGTATACAAATCTAATAAATAAATAAATAAATTTCCAATCATTGAACGGGTCCAAAGACGAGCTACAAAAATGGTGGAAGGTCTTAAGCATAAAACTTATCAGGAAAGACTTCATGAACTCAATCTGTATAGTCTGGAGGACAGAAAGGAAAGGGGGGACAGGATCGAAACATTTAAATATGTTAAAAGCTTGTTTTTACCAGTAAAGATATATATTCAGGAGAAAGTCAGTGTTGGTTAAGCTATTATTAGAAACACACAATTTGCCTTATCAGCCGTTGCATATGAAATTAGTGTTGCAAAAGTTGTATGCTACCTGGGGCACTTAACAGAAAGCAAGTCCTATTTCCCCCTCCACCCCACCCCACCCCAAAAAAGGCAGCCAAGCAGAGTTGGCATAAAGAAGCAAATATTCAAATAAGGGAAAGAAGATTGCTTGCAGGGTTTGAAGGGCTATCACACAGAAGGTGAGTCAGGCTTATTTCTCCTGCTCCAGAGAACAGCCTTGGAACTAATTGGTGAAAAGTCCAAAAGAACAGATATAGGAGAAATTTCCAAACAACTGGAGTGGGTTCCATTTCTGCTACCGGAATCCTAATCGCTGCCATACTGGCTGCAACCCATTACTGGTTCAATGTTAAATTAATAACATGATTCTTAAGTGAATCTGGATTCCCTGTTCACATTACTGGTCAGAAGGTCACAAACGGAGATCACATGACTCCACGACTGTTGTGTTTGGGCCTGGGCCAGCTGTAGCCCCCACATATGTGAGAGATGCATCACAAAGTGATTGCGAAAGCCTGGCTGACAACCAGGAAAATGTGGCAGACAGCGCAGAGGATGAGGCAGATGGTTCAGAGGAGTTGGCAGACAGACCACAGGACCTGGCAGACAGCCCAGGGGATTTAGTAAACAGCCCGTCCGATAGCCTCTCCTCATTGGATTCAGGTGCTGAACAGCTAATAGACATGCGTAGCTGGAGAGCCATGCAACGGAAGGCTCAATTAAGGGACTATCATAGTAGCATCTGTGGCTGGGTGTGGTCCCCATAATGAGGGCTACAGTTATGAAAGAGAACAGAGGCCGAGGCAAACTGTGGATGTTTATCTGTGTGGTTTGTGTGACTTTGTGGTTCATGCTTTGAAGCCTCTGCTCCGTGCCTTTGGATTTCAACCCAGCATTTTCAGGCAAGTGGGAGTTGAAAACTCTGGGACTAGATGTTGCTCTCGTGCCTCAAAGATTCAGAGAACTCCTGAACAGTTTCTGCTCCGTGCAGTTTGTCTTTGTTTGCTTTTTCCTGCACTTTGTATTTGGCTGAACTGTGTTTTACTCCTGACAATAAGGACAGTTTTCTTTAACCTTTTCTGTTTGTTTAATACAAGTTTGCTGATTAGCAAAGCACGTGTGTGTTTGATCTTTTTTCCTGGACGTTAATTATTGCCTGAGCCCAGTCAGGCAGAACAAGGACCAGGGCGGAAATGATACTGGTTCAGCCCAGTTCAGGCGTACTAATGGCAGTGGCTACCAGTGGTTGAGTAAACATGTAGTGGCAGCAGTATGAGGCTTTGCCCACCCACCCAGATGTTACAATTTTCTTTTGTTAAATCCCTTTGCATGCAGAAAGCCTCCTGCGCATGAGCAGAGGGTAAAAAATGTATTTGCAATAGTGGCACACGGTTGAGTGCTTCCGAACCAGTAGGAAGATAAGTAGATTTCACTGCTGCTTGGGACTCTGCAACCAATCAAAATACTAGACAGTTACCAAGATTTTGAATTTTGATCACATGGCTATGGGGATGCTACAAGTGTAAAAAATGGACATGAGTCGTTTTTTTGCCAGACCAATCCTTGAATACAGCTCATCTGTCTGGAACCCGCACCACATTTCAGACATAAACACCCTGGAAAGTGTCCAGAGATAGTTTGCTAGAAAAGCCCTCCACTCCTTCACTTGCAACGGAATACTCTACGCTACTAGACTTACAATCCTAGGTTTAGAAAGCTTAGAACTACGTCACCTTAAACACGGCCTAAGCATAGCCCATAAAATCATCTGCTACAACGTCCTTTCCTGTCAATGACTACTTCAGCTTCAACCAGCGACCGATAAGGTCCCACAGAGTTGGCCTTCTCCGGGTCCCATTGACTAAACAATGTCGTTTGGCAGGCCCCAGGGGAAGAGCCTTCTCTGTGGTGGCCCCGGCCCTCTGGAACCAATTCCCCCCGGAGATTAGAACTGCCCCCACCCTTCCTGTCTTTCGTAAACTATTTAAGACTCACTTATACCACCAGGCATGGGGGAGTTGAGACACCTTTCCCCCAGGCTTTTTTTATACATTGTTTTATGTTTGGTATGAATGTTGCTGTTTGGTTTTTTAAATAATGTTAGGGTTTCATATGTTTTTAATATTAGATTTGTTCCACTGCTATATTGTTTTTATTCCTGTTGTGAGCCATCCGAGTCTTCGGAGAGGAGTGGCATACAAATCTAATTAATAATAATAATAATAATAATAATAATAACAACAACAACAACAACAACAACAACCACAAGAACACACGAGAACACAACAGATACAAAGTTAAAATAAACTGCTCTAAACTTCACTACAGGAAATACGACTTTAGTAACCGAGTAGTTGATGCATGGAACTCACTACCAGACTCTGTAGTATCATCACCTAACCCCCAAAACTTTACCCTGAGAATATCCACTGTTGACCTCTCCCAATTCCTAAGAGGGGTCAGTAAGGGGCGTACATCAGTGCCTTCTGTCCCCTGTCCTAATGTTTCTCTTTTACTAGTATCATGTATATAAATATTATATATTTGTATACCACCAATACGTATGTGACAAAACAAACAAATAAAAGTAAATAAATAAGTGTTAGATGGGATCACAATTAATTCTATCTGTCTGAATAATTGAACCAATCCTGTAGCAAGAGAACCAGAATGTTAGACTGAGACAATGCCAGTATCTGTTACAAAATACAATTTCTTCCAGCAGGCAAGAAGTAGCAGTGGTGCTGATAATTTGTTAGACTATTGACTGATTTTTCAAACAGCTTGGCCAAGGAATCTAATCTTCGGTCTCTGTGGATTTATAATCCCACTGTACCGAGCAAAAGTCTCTTTTTTTGCCCCTTAGGAAATGCATATATAAATTTAATCAAAAGAACTTGCAGAACCAAATCTGTTTTGGGGGGGGGGTGTTTAAACCTGATTGAGATGCTGTCATTGCCACCTAGATGTCTTACGGACAAAATGCAAATGTTCTGGAAACAAAGTGCAAGGTTTGGTAGCAGTAAAAGTAGTATCTAGGCTATTAATATTGTCCCAGATATGTCCTTTCAATGATTTACAAGAGCTTTTCTCCAGAATATTGTCAAGGAAAGTTTATGGGAGCCACTGTATTGATTGGAGAAAGATGCACGACCAAGGTTTTTATCATTACAGGTCCAGGATCCTTCTACAATTGAAAATCTCCCAATAAAGCAGGTAGATGCATCACTTTCATAAAAAGCCTATAGTCACTTTATAATCTATAATCCATTCATCATTTTAACACTTCACCTGTATACAAACACAGGATTTTTTTTCTTTTTTCCTTAGGGTTTTTTCTCCCCTTCTATTTTCTGCAAAACTTGGAGAAAATCTGCATACAAATTTATAGTTGTTTTTGTAGGTTTTCCCTCTTTGCATAGATTTTTAGGGTATACACATTTTTTTGGGTTTACACCATAAAATTGGTCTTAAGACCAATTTCCCAGAATATAAAGTGTTTGCATATGTTCATTCCATTTGCAGATACATATTTATGTCTGTACTTGTCCAACAGTTACTATTTTGTGGAGAGTGCCGCATCGTAACGCTGGAAGAGGGTTAATTGCATGTCACTTCTGATATTAACTCACACTTAAGGAAATTATTCTTGTCTGTTAGAACTCGGTAAAATGTTCTAGATGGAGACCCAGGCAAAAATACATACCAAGGACCTACAACATAGAGAAATCGGCAGCCTAGTAAATAGCCTGCTAATTATGGTATTCAGGACCATGGAGAGCAGCACTAATACTATTATGGTTCTAAATTCTGATACTTCTTCTACAGCAGTGGTGGGAATTGTAAGTGTAGGGACTTATTTATTTAGTCCAATAGAGAATGAGGGTTTTAGTGGGTATATATCTATATACACATAGTAAAATACATGATGAAGGTTATAGAGGAGATACTCATGGTAAAATATATCTAAGAAATAATAGAAAATAAGGTATGGTAATAGAACATATCAATGAAAGAATAGAAGAAGAGATATAGGAATACAGTAGAAGAAAGGTATAGGAGATATAGGAGAGCAATAGGACAGGGGATGGAAGGCACTCTAGTGCACTTGTACTCGCCCCTTACTGACCTCTTAGGAATCTGGAAAGGTCAACCGTAGACAATCTAAGGATAAAATGTTGGGGGTATGCGGATGACACTATGGAGTCCGGTAATGAGTTCCACACTTCGACAACTCGGTTACTGAAGTCATATTTTTTACAGTCAAGTTTGGAGCGGTTAATATTAAGTTTAAATCTGTTGTGTGCTCTTGTGTTGTTGTGGTTGAAGCTGAAGTAGTCGCCGACAGGCAGGACGTTGCAGCATATGATCTTGTGGGAAATACTTAGATCTTGTTTAAGGCGTCTTAGTTCTAAACTTTCTAGGCCCAGGATTGAAAGTCTAGTCTCATAGGGTATTCTATTTCGAGTGGAGGAGTGAAGGACTCTCCTGGTGAAGTATCTTTGGACATTTTCAAGGTGTTCATATCTGAGATGCAATATGGGTTCCAAACAGATGAGCTGTATTCAAGGATGGGTCTGGCAAAAATTTTGTAAGCTCTGGCAAGTAGTGTGAGATTGCCAGAGTAGAAGCAATATAGGATTAGGTTTACAACTCTTGAAGCCTTCTTGGCTATATTGTTGCAGTGGGCTTTGGCGCTTAAATCTTTTGTTATGAGTATACCAAGGTCTTTAACCGAGTGGGGATTATCTGTGATAATTTGATTATTCAGTTCGTATTTGGAGTTCAGATTCTTCTTCCTAATGTGTAGGACAGAGCATTTGCTAGTTGAGATTTGGAGTTGCCATGTGTTAGACCACTCAGAAACAGCGTCAAGGTCTTTTTAGAGAGTAGTTGTGTTATCGGTGGTGTTGAAGAGTTTTACATTGTCGGCGAAGAGGACACAGTAGCTTGTGATGTAATCGCAAAGGTCTTCTTGCTGACTTGAGAATTCTGAGAATTGAAATCCACGTATCTTAAAGTTGCCAAGGTCTAGCCTATGGCAACAGAAAAGTTTTAGTGCCACATCCAGCTTGAATTTCCAATCATGACCATGGAGTCTAGGTCAGGGATAGGTAAAGTTAGCTCTTCTATGGCATGTCATAGAAGAGCCAACTTTGCCTACCCTGGTCTAGGTAGTTATAAACAGCCTAACAAGCTTTTATGTGGATGGTGGGTTTCTTTGTTTTTGTTTTGGTGGGGTGTGTTTCTCCTAACATTTGAGATTCATAAATTTTGTTTGACATTAACCTAATCACTAGAAAAGGCAGAGGCCAATTTCTCACTGGTATTTACCTCTTATGTGGTCCAGATGTATTCAGGCTATGATGCCTGCACAGATTTCATACCACCAGAGCCTTCACTAATCAAGAAGTCCTGGAGATAATTCTCAGAATCATCTTAATGCAATAAATACTTTGGTGTTAGCTGTTGATATAATAGTACATTGAAAACAATAGACCATGGTAAGAATGGATTTATCTCTTTCTCCTTGTGTCATTAGCAATTCCATTATATGAGCAAAAGGATGTTATTTATGTTTTGTACCTTTCAGACAATGATGACTCTTGGACAAGTCCCTGTACTTTTCTGGCAAGATTTCAAGAATGGTTTTCTATTCCTTCCTTCCTAGGGCAGAGAAGGAAGGAGAGAGGGAGGGAGAGAGAGTAGGAGGGAGACAGAGAGAGAAAGAGAGAGAGAGAGAGAGAGAGAAAGATTGGCCCAACTTCATCCAGTTAGCTTTGTGTAAATCACAATCTTCTCATTTCTAGCCTGGTGCTATATGCCCTACCACACTAGATCTTGCATTATATAACCAGACAGGAATTGAATCTAACAATGGCCGTCATTCTTCAGGACAATGGTGAAGATATCCAAGTCCAAGAATTCTTGCAGATAACTGAGCAACATATTTCCCCTTTTTTGCTTCTTCTGCAGCAGAGATAATGGTCGAAGGAGGTCTGGTTTTTTTTGTAAACCACTGCTGGCAGTAATTTCAAATGAAGACTTGCAGAAGCCTAACCGCCAATTTAAGCCTAATGAAAACATATTATTTCATTTTGATGAAGCCAACAAAAGTGCCCCGAAGAGAAAAAAATATTCATAGAAGCTTTCTGCAATTTATCCCAGCTTGGGTACAAGCACTTTTGACATGTTGGATATAGTTATTTGCATGCTCCTGAGAGGTGGGCTGGAGTAATGTTATATTAGTAACAAATATAGGATACCCCAATTAAATTTTGCTTGAGCTACTTTCCATATTTATGTAGAAAATATCTGAAGACAGAACAGAAAATGCCCAATTTCCAATAATTTTTTTTTCCTTAGGATGATTTTAACTCACCTTAGCTTAATATACATGAAGTAACTTCACTTAACATATACAGTGATACCTTGTCTTACAAACTTAATTGGTTCCGGGATGAGGTTCTTAAGGTGAAAAGTTTGTAAGACGAAACAATGTTTCCCATAGGAATCAATGGAAAAGCAATTAATGTGTGCAAGCCCAAAATTCACCCCTTTTGCCAGCCGAAGCGCCCGTTTTTGCACTGCTGGGATTCCCCTGACGCTCCCCTCCATGGGAAACCTCAACTCCGGACTTCTGTGTTTTTGCGATGCTGCAAGGGAATCCCAGTAGGGGAATCCCAGCATCGCAAAAATGGGCGCTTCGCTGGCAACGGAAGTCTGGAGGTTGGATTTCCCAGTGAAGGGAGCATCAGTGAAATTGCAGCATCACAAAAACACCGAAGTCCTTGAAACCCCACCTCCGGACCTCTGTGTTTTTGTGATGCTGTGATTTCACTGAGGCTCCCCTCGCTGGGAAACCCCACCTCCGGACTTCTGTTGCCAGCGAAACGCCCGTTTTTGCGCTGCTGGGATTGCCCTGCGGGGATTCCCCTGCAGCATTACAAAAACATGAAAGTCCGGACATGGGTTTTCCCATGGAGGGGAGCCTCAGGGGAATCCCAGCAGTGGAAAAATGGGTGCTTCGCTCGCAATGGAAGTCCGGAGGCGGGGTATCCCAGCGGCGGCAGTGGGTTTGTAAGGTGAAAATAGTTTGTAAGAAGAGGCAAAAAAATCTTAAACCCCAAGTTTGTATCTCGAAAAGTTTGTATGACGAGGCGTTTGTAAGACGAGGTATCACTGTACTTACGCGTATTTTAAAAACTCACATTATTATCCAGAGAATCCCACAGTAAAAGTCACCAGTATTATTAATGATTGTTCCTAGGAATTATTTTGCATGTAGGGACATTTCGTCCTTGCCAACGTTTTATAGATGTATGCATTTTTATGTGTAATTGTATCAAATATGCATAGTTTCCATTACGAACAGCTTTATTAATGGATTTTGTTCTTAATATAAAATCCAAGCTCCTAGTTGTAATGTACTCAAGTTTTGAATGGTAATCCCCAGTTTTGCCATTATTCACCTCATATACTGATTGAAAAAAAGAGAGAATCTAATCATTTTTGTTCCTATGCACCAATATATTTAAGAGCAAGATTGGAACCCAAGAATGATGGATCTACACATTTATTCAATATGAATACTGCACTTCATATTGCCCATTTATTTGCTGCAAAAACGTTACCCCTACAAAGGGGTCAAGAGACTTTAAATAGTAGATGAAAAATGAATATATATGATTATCCAAAAAGTAAAGCTTAATGGCCTTGGAATGGAGGTAGAAGTCTTTTCATTTTCAATCATAAAATTCTGAGATGAGCATTCTGGACGAATGCCTTGTATGTTGCAAGTGTATTTTCAGCCATTGTATTTCCACTGTAACCTTTCTACACACGGAGGCGTTTTCATTCACACTCGAGTTTGCTTGTATGCTAAAACAATGCTCTTTCATCAAAGGTCTAGACACCTGGCAACTTGACTGGTGGACTTCAACTCCCAGGATTCCTCGGACATCAACACTCTCGAAAGCGTCCAAAGGTATTTCACCAGAAGAGCCCTTCACTCCTCCACTCGAAACAGAATACCTTACGAAAATAGACTAACTGTCCTGGATCTTGAAAGCTTAGAACTGCGGCGCCTAAAACACGATTTAAGTATTGCCCACAAGATCATATGCTGCAACGTCCTTCCGGTCAATGACTACTTCAGCTTCAACAGCAACAACACAAGAGCACGCAACAGATTCAAACTTAATATTAACCGCTCCAAACTTGACTGTAAAAAATATGACTTTAACAATCGAGTTGTCGAAGTGTGGAACTCATTGCCGGACTCAGTGGTGTCAGCCCCCAGCCCCCAACATTTCTCCCTTAGACTCTCCACGATTGACCTCTCCAGGTTCCTAAGAGGCCAGTAAGGGGCATACATAAGTGCACTGATGTGCCTATTGTCCCCTGTCCAATTGTCTTTCCTATCTCATATATCATATATTTTCTCTCCTTCCCTTCTACTTCTCTTCTTTCTTACTTTCTATCTTTATATATATTACTTAATGTCTATTCTCTTTCATATGTATTGTATATTGGACAAAGAATAAATAAAATAAAATAAAATAAAAAATAGATCAAGGGTGTCAAACTCAAGATCCGGGGACCAGATCCAGCCCTTGGAGTGCTTAGATCTTGCATACAGGTCCATGCTGGACACAGCAAATGACCAGCCTGCGGTGCCTCTGCCAGTGAAAACAGAGCTCACGAGGACCGCACCTGGTCCTCCCTGTTAGAGTTTGTTGTAGAAAAATCAATTTCCAGAAGCACACACAAATGACTGGTTTCAGCCGGATTCATAGACTTCTTTATAAACATAGAAACAGGTGAATCTAAAATACCATTCTTAGCAGAGTTCTTCTTCAAGCAGATACAGACAGCAGAGAAGAGTTAATTTCATTTCAGCAGAGTTCATAGAGGAGAGCGCAGTGTGGAGAGTGAGCCACGCCCAGCCTTAAGCTAAAGTTTTCAGTTTCAAATTTCTGCACAGACTCAAAAGTGTTTGTTTGTTTGTTTATATTTCTATGCCACTCTTCTCAACTGACTCATGGCTGCTTACAACAGAATAAATACAAAATACATAGCGTGTAAGAAATCTAATATTAAAAGAAGTTCTAAAAATTCCAAAACTCATTTTTTTCCTAAAAACACAATCATCCACATTCATCCAACTGGATTTAGCCATTCATGACATCGGCCGGAGTTAGTTCTTAACACTCATGGCCACCCATGCCTGCCAGTAAAGATGGGTTTTCAGGGCCTTGCAAAAGGCCAGGAGGGTGGGGCAGTATGAATCTCCATAGGGAGTTGGTTCCAAAGTGCTGGAGCCACGACAGAGAAGGCTCTTCCCCTAGACCAGGGGTAGGCAAAGTTGGCTCTTCTATGACATGTGGACTTCAACTCTCAGAATTCCTGAGCTAGCATGATTGGCTCAGGAATTCTGGGAGTTGAAGTCCATAAGTCATAGAAGAGCCAACTTTGCCTACCCCTGCCCTAGACCTCACCAGACGATACCTGGCTGACGGGACCCAGAGAAGGCCAACTGTGGGACCTGACTGGTCGCTGGGATACAGGAGACCGAAGACGGTCCCATAGGTAATCTGGTCCTAAGCCATGTCGGGCTTTATAGGTCATAACTAACACTTTGAATTGTGTCCGGAAACCAATCGGCAACCAATGCAGCTCACGGAGTGAGGGTGAGATGTGAGCAGATCTTGGAAGACCCACAATAGCTCACGCGGCTGCATTTTGCACTATTTGCAGTCCCTGAATGCTCTTTGGAGTGTTCAGCTCTCATTGTCTGATTTAGTTGCTATAATAACAATAATAATAATAATAATAATAATAATAATAATAATAATAATAATAATAATAATATCCACTGGAACTTGTGCCGGAACTACCATTTTCCAGTGGCAAAGAACTGGTGGGATCATAAGCCTGAAAAAGTGGTCGAAAATGAGCAAGCAAAACTACTATGGGACTTCCAACTTCAGACTGACCGAATTCTGAAGCATAATACACCAGACATTGTGATCATGGAGAAAAAGAAAGTATGGATAATCGACATTGCAATCCCAGGAGACAGCAGAATTGAGGAGAAGCAGCTAGAGAAATTAGTGAAATACGAAGATCTAAAAATCGAGCTGCAACGACTCTGGCATAAGCCCGTGAAAGTGGTCCCAGTGGTACTTGGCACGCTGGGCGCAGTACCAAAGGATCTCAGCGGACATTTGAAAACCATCGGAATTGACAAAATCTCCATCTGTCAATTGCAAAAGGCCGCTTTACTGGGATCGGCAAACATAATTTGCCGCTACATCACGCAGTCCTAGGTGCTTGGGAAGCACCTGACTGGTGATGAAATACGAAATCCAGCATAGTGATCTCGTTTGCTGTGTTGTACTGACATAATAATAGTAATAGTAATAGTAATAGTAATAGTAATAGTAATAGTAATAGTAATAGTAATAGTAATAGTAATAGTAATAGTAATAGTAATAGTAATAGTAATAGTAATAGTAATAGTAATAGTAATAGTAATAGTAATAATAATTTATTAGATTTGTATGCCGCCTCTCTCCGTAGACTCTGCCTATTCATTGGCTGACCTTGTTAACATTGGCTCTCCCAGTTCATGAATATCTTAACACTCCCAAACACACAATTTAAAATGAGAGTAGGGTAAAATACAATAATTATAGGGTACAATAGTCTAATGCATAAATATGTAAAATAGAATAAAATGAGATTAAATTATATTCCTTTACCACCCTTTCAATCTACCCCAATCATATGCATTTGGGCCATTTTAGTCAGAAATTGTGTTGTGTTAAATGCTGTTTTCAGATTCTGGCCACACACGTGAGGTATGCCGTTTTAATTTGGGCCCTTTCTTAGTATTTTTAGCCCCGTTTTTTAAAATGTGCCGCTAGCTGCCTGCTGAATAATCAAAGTATCCTCTTTAGAAAGCCGGGTTCTATGGAGCTCTTTCTTCCTCCACTTCTGAAATATGTCCACAAGCTCTTTTAGAGCATGAAGTATGTATCTCTACGTTCATAATTCAAGCGTGGATCTTTATTTCAAACGTTTGGATTCAGCTTTATCATTCCAGGACTGGTGTTCTGATCTTCTGCTTAATTAATGGCCTCTTTGTCAGCCAGTGGCGAGAAAAGTCTTCAGCAAAATTTATTCTTTCGTGGCTCCATTCGCAGGTATTAGATAGCATTGGTATGATAAAGCTAAATCTTAAAAAAATAAAAACAGTGGAAAGTGGATATTGACAAACAATAAAGGCTGACTTTGGTTAATAATTCCTATTTAGTTGGCCATGTACTACTCATCCTTTTATTTACTAATGAGTTATGTGCAAGCTACGTAAGTGAACTCCCAATGTATAAATGTGAAGGAATGTTATCATTAGTTAGGAATAATATCTCGTCCACAGTGGCTGTGGGTTCTGCCTCCCAAGGACAACTCCATCTGGGGGGAATTATTGAGAGGGGCTGCAACTTGGGCGTCCTCCTCGATCCACAGCTCACATTAGAGAAACACCTTTCAGCTGTGGCGAGGGGGACGTTTGCCCAGGTTCGCCTGATGCACCAGTTGCGGCCCTATTTGGACAGGGGAGTCACTGCTCACAGTCACTCATGCTCTCATCACCTCGAGGCTCGACTACTGTAGCGCTCTCTACATGGGGCTACCTTTGAAAAGTGTTCGGAAACTTCAGATCGTGCAGAATGCAGCTGTGAGAGCAATCATGGGCTTCTCTAAGTATGCCCATATTACTCCAACACTCCGCAGTCTGCATTGGTTGCCGATCAGTTTCCGGTCACAATTCAAAGTGTTGGTTATGACCTATAAAGCCCTTCATGGCACCAGACCAGAATATCTCAGGGACCACCTTCTGCCACACGAATCCCAGCGACCGGTTAGGTCCCACAGAGTGGGCATTCTCCAGGTCCCGTCGACTAAACAATGTCGTCTGGTGGGACCCAGGGGAACAGCCTTCTCTGTGGTGGCCCCGACCCTCTGGAACCAGCTCCCCCCAGATATCAGAGTTGCCCCCACCCTCCTTGCCTTTCGCAAGCTCCTTAAAACCCACCTCTGTCATCAGGCATGGGGGAACTGAAATTTTTTCCCTTCCCCCTAGGCTTATAGAATTTATACATGGTATGCTTGTTTGTATGATTGGTCTCTTAAATTGGGGTTTTTTAGATTATTTTTTAATATTAGATTTGTTACATTGTCTTTTTTATTGTTAGCTGCCCCGAGTCTTCGGAGAGGGGTGGCATATAAATCTAATAAATAAATAAATAAAATAAATAAATAAATAAATCAATGACCCCAGGTATTACCCCACTGACTCACCAGGAAGTTTCAACACAGCTTGCAGCTTGCAGCTGCTGAGCATTCCACACCCACCCACCAGTATTTATAGAGGAAAGGCAGCTCAGGTCTCGCTGTGTTCACCCTAGCACAAAAACAAAAGCACCAGCCTGAAGATGACGAGTGGGAACATTTTGGTAGGAGGAAAGCAGGGGGAGGAATTGAGTGATCTGTATATGAAGTTTTTGTTTGTTTCCCTGCAATGAAAAAAAGTGCAGAGAAGAGTGACAAAGATGATTAGTGGACTAGAGGCTAAAACATATGAAGAACGGTTGCAAGAACTGGGCATGGCTAGTTTAACGAAAAGAAGGACCAGGGGAGACATGATAGCAGTCTTCAAATATCTCAGGGGTTGCCACAAAGAAGAAGGAGTCAAGCTAACATCAGATTTCTGATCACATGATCATGAGGATGCTGCAATGGTCATTAAGTGTGAACAATGGTCATAAGACCCTTTTTGCAGTGCCATTGTAACTTCAAACAGTCACTAAATGAACTGTTGTTGAACTGTTGCAAGTTGGCAACTGCCTGTAACACTCCTGCCCTGAAACAAATAATCATATGGATGGGAACCAGTTGGATGAGACAGTCATCTGATAATCCCAACATAAATTGAAGTTACTCAATGAAGAACCGTAGCAAATAAATGACTATGAAACAGCTGATACTAAGGAAACTTGTATTCAACATTGCATTAATTTTGAAAGAGTTCTTTAATAAGTTCCACTAACAGCAGAACATTATTTTAACTGTAAGAGAAAATGTAACATTCATTCATTCATTCATTCATTCATTCATTCATTCATTCATTTATTTATTTATTTATTTATTAGATTTGTATGCCATAGACTCAGGGCAGCTCACAACAACAATAAAACAATTCATGACAAATCTAATAATTTAAAAACATTTAAAAAAACAGTTATTAAAGCAGACATACACACAAACTTACCATACATAAATTGTATAGGCCCGGGGTAGATGTCTCGATTCCCCCATGCCTGATGGAAGAGGTGGGTTTTAAGGAGTTTATGAAAGGCAAGGAGGGTGGGGGCAGTTCTAATCTCCAGGAGGAACTGGTTCCAGAGAGTCAGGGCCACCACAGAGAAGGCTCTTCCCCTGGGACCCGTTTAGTCGACCCGGAGATATAACAAGGCTCAAGCTTCTGTAGTGAAAAGAGGTCCAAAGCCATTCCTCCCTGCCCATTTCATTTCAAATAACTCCTATATTCCCATTACATGATTGGATATTTTTTTCCCCATTCAAGACAGAAGCCTTAGCTGATGCATTTTTAAAATGAATTGCATCTACAAAACTCACTTTTCTCCCCAAGAATGCGGCAATCAAGATTGATAATAATTAGCACAGACACCAATCAGAGCATATTTAAATGTCTTTTTGGGTGATAGGATGGCCCGCCGAAGAATAATGCTCTCCATGTGGCAATGCGGTTTGCCAATGGTGATCAGATTGTTTGGAGAGCAAGAGAGAAGACAAAAACACTGGAGCTGGGATGAAGGGAAAAAAAGAAAGAGAATGAAAAAGAAAAAGTATTGACAGTGATCTGAATATTTTTTCAATGGACCTCTCATTTGGCTTTTAACATTCTCAGACATTCTCAGCCAAATTAATTCGTATGAACTTTAGTACTTCTTCAAAAAGCCTGGAATGACCTAAAGTGTCTTCTCCTTTGGAAGCAAATGGACAATCTAGTGCTAGACCAAAATGTATCCTTTCTTCTTCTCTAAATTTTATTCTCGCTGGACTTCCACTTTCCTGGACTGAGAAGAACCTACGAAGGAAAAAATCCACTAGACAACAATTAGAAGACAACGGAGTACCTATAGACTGGTTCACATACATACAAATAAACACAAAATGCAAACAACACAAAAGTACACTTGGCTTTCAAAACACCAATTCTCTCGATTTAATAATATTTGGATCTAACATAAAAATGATCTCTAAATTATACAGCTATCTATTAAATCAGGATACTATAGAACAGTGTTTCCCAACCTTTTTTGAGCCGCGGCACAGTATTCATATTTTCAAAATCCTGGGGAACACTGAAAGGGGGGGGCGGGGCGGGGGGGGGGGGGCTAAATAAAAGTTTGGACAAAAAAACCCTCTCTCTTCCTCCCTTTCACTCTATTTCTCCCTCTTTCTCTCTTTTCCTTCCTTCCCTTCTTTCTCTCTCTCCATCCCTTTTTCTTTCTTCCTCTCTTTTTTGCTCTCTTTCTCTCTCCCTCCTTCCCTTCCTCTATGTCTTTCTCTCTCCCTTGCTCTCGCTCTCTCTCTGTCTCTCTTGCTATCTCTTTCTTGCTTTTTTCTCTATCTCTTGCTCTCTCTCTCTCTCTTTCACTGTCTTGCTATATGTCTCTTTCTTTCTCTTTGCCTCTCTTGCTATCTCTCTTTCTTTCTCTCTCTCTGTCTCTCTTGCTATGTCTCTCTTTCTTTCTCTTTCTCTCTCTCTCTGTGCCTCTCTTGCTAAGTGTCTCTTTTTCTCTTGCTATGTCTCTCTTTCTTTTTCTTTCTCTCTCTCTCTGCCTCTCTTGCTATGTCTCTCTTTCTCTCTCTTTCTCTTTCTCTATCTCTCTTTCTCTGCCTCTCTTTCTTGCTCTGTCTCTCTTTCTCTGCCTCTCTTGCTATGTCTCTCTTTCTTTCTTTCTCTCTCTCTCTCAGCTGACTGCAAGCGGGAGCCCTGACGGCGGCAGCTGGACGTGCTGCTGGACACCGTATATGCCAGGCCCGCAGCGCCAGCATGTATGACGTCTAGCAACACGTCCAACCGCCACCGTCAGGGCTCCCGCTTGCAGTCAGCTGAGAGAGAGAGCGCTCCCTCTCGCCGCCGCCATCTCCCCGCGACTGCCTGCGGCTGCTGCGGCCAGCCCCCCCCCCCGCTCCCATCGCCAGTGCCCTCCCGCCGGGCCACAAAGGACACTTGCCGTCGACGCCAGAGAAGCTGCAGCTGGGCGGGGCGCTGCCGGTACTTCCGTCCTGGGGCTCCCGATCGCAGCTGTCAACCGGCTCCTGCTCGATGCCGCGGTTTTCGGCGCTCTCCTGCTGGGCCCCAAAGAAGGAAGGCGGGAAAAAGGCGTGAAGAATGGAGCTCTCCTTCTTCCTGCCTTCCTTCTTTGGGGCCCAGCAGGAGAGCGCCGAAAACCACGGCATCGAGCAGGAGCTGGGGGACAGCTGCGAGCGGTCGCCCCAGGACAGAAGTACCGGCAGCGCCCCACCCAGCTGGAGCTTGGCGGCACACCTGGCCATGTCTCGCGGCACACTAGTGTGCCGCAGCACACCGGTTGGGAAATGCTGCTATAGAAGAGCAAGTTAAAAGATCCATGATTGCATGGACACAAAACTTTGGATACACAATAATACAGAATGGGAAAAAATATTTACAATTAATTATAAAATGACACTTGCTGTATCCTACAAGGAAAATCTATACAAAATGATATACAGATGGCACCTTTCACCAGCTAGGCTTTCTAAAATGTACCCAAACGTATCATCTCTATGTTGGAAATGTAAAAAAAATCAGGGAACATACTATCATATGTGGTGGATTTGTACATACGCCCAAAATTTTTTGACACAAATCAAAAGAATAATGGACCAAGTCATATCGACAAAGAACTATTCCTTCTAGGCATTTTTAGACAGAAACTAAGCGAAAACTGAAGTGTAGCAGTCAGTTTGGCTGGAGAGGAAGTTGTGTGAAGGAAGAGTGAACAATTGTACAATCCCTTGTTCACCTGGTCACCAAAGTCAATTCTAGAAAATTGTAGTCAAACTGAGTACTGAGAATTTCATTAAAAGCTTGGGGTAGGAAGGAAGGAGACAGCTTCACACTAATTTAAAAATGGCAATGATAGGGTTGATTAAATTTCTGTGCATACCGTGATATTTGGAAATCTCCTAAGGAGGAGGAGGAGGGGGAGAAAGAGAAGGAGGACGAGGAAGACGAGGAGGAGGAAGAGGAGGAGGAAGATGAGGAGGAGGAGAAAGAGGAGTGTTGTGGTTAGCTCTGGCCCAGCTCCTGCCCCAAGGAATGTGGAGGTGGATGTGGGGGAGATATTCACATGCCGCAGGCCTGTTTTGCTCCCAGTGGAATCTGACGACAAAGTGTCCTCTGACCAAGGAGGCGTGAGTGACAGGGAGTAGGGGAGTTTGGCAGACAGCCCAGGTGATCATCTGTATCACCCCTGGATTCTGAACAAGAATTAATGACACATCCACACATGCATAGAGTGATGCATAGGAGACAACAAGTGAAGGATTATTACAAGAGAAAATGAGGCCACCTGTGGTTGGGTGGGGCTGCTGAAATTAGTGCTACAGATAAAAGTGCAGCCTGGTGTTTTAGCCTCATGGCAGTTTATCTGTGTTGTGGTTCAGCCTGAGGCTGTTCAAGGACTGGCTGTGTGTCTGCTGGCTCCATGCCCGGAGGAGGATGACAGCGAAGAGGAGGGGGCTGAACAGTCGGACGGGGGAGAGGAAAGTCAGGAATGGGACGAAGGAGAACAGCATGAGAGCCCCGGGGGGGGGCTCTCCCCAGCCAGTAGCTTGGAGTCATTAGATGATGAAGCACAAGCCGTCATTGACATGCGACAGAGACGTTCAGATCAAAGAAAGGAGCAATTAAAGAAATATTATCAGCACTGAATTAGGAACAGCTGGGCTTGGGTGTGGTCCTCCTTAGCAGGGTTTAAAAGGCAGGCAAGCCCTTGAATCCATGTGGAGTGTTATCAGATTGGAGTTACGGTGTCCTGCTTTGTTCTCGGCGTCTCTGTTCCTGGCTTGTGGCCCAGCAGTTTGGAAGACCCGTGGGGGGTGTAGGTCTGCTATCTACAGCCTCGTCTTGGCAGCAAGAATCCAGTATTGCTGCATGGACTTTTGCCTTCGTGGGATCTTTGAAGATACAGCGTTTTCTTGTTTGTAAGGACATTTTCTGTTACCTGTGTTTTTCTTGAATTTTATAAACTGCCTTTGCCTTTTACCGGTGTGTCTGGCTTCTCTTTTTGGGTTGGTCTTGGCTTCCGGAGTGACCCAGACAGAACAATCTGATTCACTGTTTCGTCAAGATCGTGGTTTTTGTGCAGTTCAAGATTGTGTGTGGACTCTCTGGACTTTAGAATTGGACTCAATTTCCCAGTTATTGGGTGAGCAATTGGATTGCATTTAACCTGTGCCTTGTCTGTACCAGAAAATCCCTTTGACATTTAAAAAGGGAGCTGCTTCTGTTTTTCTGTTTATAAAAACCTTTGGGTTTTCCTTTTATCGTGTGGTGTGTGTCTTCCTGGACTAACTGCCCTGTAATTACGGGCGGTTGAAACAAGCCGGCAGAACAGAGGAGAAGGAGAAGGAAGGGAAATGGAGTCAGGAAGAAAGAGGAGGAGGAGATGGAGGAGGAGGAGGAGGAGGAAGAAAAAGAGGAGGAGGAAAAGGAGGAAGAGAACGAGGAGGAGGAAAAGGACGAAGGCAAAGGAGAAGGAGTTCAGTATACTGTATCTATTCAACCAGCTCCTACCTTTTGCGTTATCTTTACTGATATCCGAAAGGCATCAAAATAAAAATGGTCAGCAGTCAGTCAGGGAGAACAAAAAGAAAGAAGAAGTAAAAAAAACCAGTCGGAGTTGAGAAAATGCAAACCTTATTTTCTCATCAGCTGAATACCTTTAATTGAGCTGCAGAAAGAACAACGCAATCCACCCGATTCTGTGTTTTGCTTAAGGAACACAAGGATAATGCCATCTGACAGGTGCTGTTTTATGCCAGACCCTTGTAAAGCAGATAACTTTTTTTTTCCCACATTCCCTTTAGCATCTGCCTGGAATCAACAATCCAATCAAACAATATTGTCCCTGTTCTGGATGGGAAGACAGGAAGGGTAAGGGAAGGAGAGAAAGGGGAGAGAAAAGGTCACATCCCCGTTGTATTGTATCTTACAGTGTTGGCATAATGTATACAGTGTTTTCTTCCTCGTTTTAGCAGCCCAGCGCCATGAATTTATGCACAGGAGGAATATTCAAGGAGAGGTTGTAAATTTAATATCCACAATGTGGTAAATAAAGAGTGGGGGATAGAAGGGAGAGAGGGAGGGAGGGAGGAGAGGGAAGGAAGGAAGGAGGGAAGGAAGGATCGTGTAGAATGCAGGCGCGAGAGCAATAATGGGCTTTCCCAGATATGCCCATGTCTGGTCAACACTCCGCGGCCTGCACTGGCTGCCGATCACTTTCCGGTCTCAATTCAAAGTGTTGGTTATGACCTATAAAGCCCTTTATGGCATCGGACCAGGATACCTTTGGGACCACCTTCTGACGCACGAATCCCAGCGACCGATTCGGTCCCACAGAGTTGGCCTTCTCCGGGTCCCGTTGACTAAACAATGCCGTCTGGCGGGACCCAGGGGAAGAGCCTTCTCTGTGGTGGCCCCAGCCCTCTGGAATCAACTCCCCCCCCGGAGATCAGGACTGGCCCCACTCTCCTTGCCTTTTGTAAACTTTTGAAAACCCACTTATGTCGCCAGGCATGGGGTAATTAGCACACCCCTTAGCTATTGAGGTTTATGCCTGTTTTGTTTGGTTTGTATGATTGCTTTTTATAAGGGTTTTTAAACTGTTTTTAAATATTGGATTTGTATTCATTGTATTGTTTTCCTTGTTGTGAGCCACTCCGAGTCCTCGGAGAGGGGCGGCATACAAATCTAATAAAGAAGAAGGAGGAGGAGGAGGAGGAGGAGGAAGGAAGGAAGGAAGGAAGGAAGGAAGGAAGGAAGGAAGGAAGGAAGGTACAACACAAAGACTAACAGCTACTATTAGGAGAGGTGGGCAGACTAGGAGAAAACATCCATGAACATCGACAAGCAGTCAGAAGAAAAGATGAAAACACATAATACCTGAATTCCAACTGGGAAACTGTTAGCATTTTAGACCAAGCTAAATCCAAACATGTTGGGGAATTCCCAGAATATCAGCCATCAATACTCACATTTACACACCCTTTCATTATTTGTGTTGGTTTCAGAGTTGGCAGCTGGTTTCTTGCATTCTTGCTTAACTCAAGATTAACAACAAAGTCTTCGGAGAGTGGCAGCGCATATAAATCCAATTAATAAATAAAATAAAATAATAAAAAGGCACTCCCTGACTTCTTTTAAATAAAATGTCATCATATGAAAGGGAAAAAATGACAACGAAGACAAAGGAAAATAAGAAAAGGTAAGCACTGATTTATAATTGAAGAATTGTTTTGATAAGGAAAAGCAAGGAGCTGAAAAGGACATACAGATGTATGTCTCCAGATGTGGCTCCTTTTCAAGAATGGCAGTGGATAGACCTGAGATCACAGCTCAGTAACATCTGGGAAGCCGTTCCTCCTTCACACTTGATTACATAGAAACATAGAAGATTGACGGCAGAAAAAGATCTCATGGTCCATCTAGTCTGCCCTTATACTATTTCCTGCATTTTATCTTAGGATGGATCGATGTTTATCCCAGGCATGTTTAAATTCAGTTCCTGTGGATTTACCAACCACGTCTGCTGGAAGTTTGCTCCAAGGATCTACTACTCTTTCAGTGAAATAATATTTCCTCACGTTGCTTTTGATCTTTCCCCCAACTAACCTCAGATTGTGTCCCCTTGTTCTTGTGTTCACTTTCCTATTAAAAACACTTCCCTCCTGAACCTTATTTAACCCTTTGACATATTTAAATGTTTCGATCATGTCCCCCCTTTTCCTTCTGTCCTCCAGACTATACAGATTAAGTTCATGAAGTCTTTCCTGATACATTTTATGCTTAAGACCTTCCACCATTCTTGTAGCCCGTTTTTGGACCCGTTCAATTTTGTCAATATCTTTTTGTTGGTGAGGTCTCCAGAACTGAACACAGTATTCCAAATGGGGTCTCACCAGCGTTCTATACAGCGGGATCACAATCTCCCTCTTCCTGCTTGTTATACCTCTAGCTATGCAGCCAAGCATTCTACTTGCTTTCCCTACTCACCCATTTTGAGACTGTCAGAAATCACTACCCCTAAATCCTTCTCTTCTGAAGTTTTTGCTGAAGTAAGTAATTGAAAACATTCTTTTATTAGTCATAGTAATTGTTAAGTTGTTCATATTTAAATTATTAGTACACCTTTTATGCTTAAGACCTTCCACCATTCTTGTAGTCTGTCTTTGGACCCGTTCAATTTTACATGCGACATAAGGATAAACCCTATAGTAAACATGTAAACTTTGACGTGCTTTCCTTCTTTCTGGGTTATAAAAAAGTTTATTTGGGCCTCCTTCACTCAGTTTCTCATGTACTTTCTAAGGTTGAAAGCAGGGCTAGGAAATTAATTAAGTCTAAATGCCACCGTGTGAGATATGGTTTCGAAAGAAAAATGAACATTTTTGTCTAGACGAGGCCTTCAAATGTTGGCTCATTGACTTTTAAAAGAGGCCAAATGGAGGGTCAGTGATACCTGAAGCCTATGGACTAGTTCATAGAGGATGCAACCTCTCAGCCCTCATTGTCACATTCAATATAATTCCTTGCTGAATTCTTAGCGCTGACATTTATCTCTACTGAGGGTTAGCAATTGCCCTGAAATAAGGATGCCCTGCAGAATCCGTGCATTTTTTTAAAAAAGTCACAGTCTTCTTTAAGCTTCTAAGCGCAGTAGTTTTATCATTTTAAAAGCATTCTCTTTTTGTCACTTTTGGGCATGGACAAGAGACGATGTCTTTGCAAATTAGGAGGGATGCCAATATTCCACGTTTTAAAATGAAGGCATCGAAACAAAACTTTTGTAGTTTGTAAAACAAGGGCCCTTTGGCGCTAGCAACTTTTGTGATTTATTTATCACAAGGCAAAATAAATGCCAAGAAAGATTTAACTGATTGTTCTTTCTTTCTCTCTCTCTCTCTTACTTTTCTCCTAATTACTCACTTCTGGGTGACTGTACCTCTGTAGTCATCTAATCCTTAAAATGATTTATAAGAATTATGTTATATGGGAGTAAAAATACTTCTCAGTAAAGAATCTGAGGAGAATATATATATATGTATGTATCTGAGGAGAATATATATATAGGTATGATGGTCTTGGAATATTCGGGTTTCTTCTCATGTATGATTTGGAAATTTCTGGTGACGTTTCGTTTGCTCCTGATGGAATCTGCCAACGAAGTCTCCTCTGACCAAGGAAGTGTGAGTGACAGGGAAGAGGGGAGTTTGGCAGACAGCCCAGGAGGAGATCAATCATCTGTATCATCCTTGGATTCTGAACAAGAATTAATGGCACATCCACGCATGCGTAGAGTGATGCATAGGAGACAACAACTGAAGGATTATTACAAGAGAAAATGAGGCCACCTGTGGTTGGGTGGGGCTGCTGAAATTAGTGCTACAGATAAAAGTGTAGCCTGGTGTTTTAGCCTCATGGCAGTTTATCTGATTCATTGTTTCGTCAAGATCGTGGTTTTTGTGCTGTTCAAGATTTTGTGTGTGGACTCTCTGGACTTTAGAATTGGACTCAATTTCCCAGTTATTGGGTGAGCAATTGGAATGCATTTAACCTGTGCCTTGTGTGTACCAGAAAATCCCTTTGACATTTAAAAGGGGAGCTGTTTCTGTTTTTCTGTTTATAAAAACGTTCGGGTTTTCCTTTTATCGTGTTGTGTGTGTCTTCCTGGACTAATTACCCTGTAATTACGGGCGGTTGAAACACGCCAGCAGAACAGCAGTCACCCTAGTTTTTCTTTGTTCAAAATATCACGCCAGTTGCTTTCCCCCATATTTGGCTGCCCCCGTGGTACTTTTTCATTACAAATAAAAAATTTTGTTTCAAAGGTTTTTGACAGTCTTTCATCTACAGTAAATTAAAAAAAAAAAATCTGTCCTGAACTGCCTGTTTTGACCTGGTTGGACTTGATTTCAAGGCAGCCATTCTGGAAGTGTCAAGCTATTTTGGGGGAAAAGCTTTGAGAGGCTGGTATAAAATATAGATTGAGTTCACTCTCAGTAGAAAGAGCAGTTATTGTGCTGCCTTGCCTCTGCTCAACTGAGGACTTCAAAAGGCCAAAGAACCGGGAGATCCTTTAGTATCTCCTTTGTTTGATGCTGAAACGGGATTTAAAGACTCCTTGACCTTTAAGGAGGGCTGAGATGCTGACGCTGGAGAAACTCAGAAAGTATGGAAATGTCTATTTCTGTGCTGTTGGAAGTTGGAATGGCTACATCCTTCGACTGAGAAGGCATAAAGTATCAGGGTAACCAGAGTTTCCTTACTTTTTTTAAAAAAATCTCTTGAGAGTCTTCTTAGGCTTTTGATCCCAGTGACCTGCTGTTTCTCAGCTGGTGATCAACAAGACATCACTGAGCAGAAAAAGACAAACAAAAAATCCTCTTGGATTACCTGGGGGTAGAAATGTTATTACAGTGGTACCACTACTTAAGAACACCACTACTTAAAAACCTTTCTAGATAAGAACCGGGTGTTCAAGATTTTTTTGCCTCTTCTTAAGAACCATTTTCTACTTAAGAACCTGAGCCCGGAAAAATTTCCCAGGAAATTTGAGAGTGGCACGAAGGCCCGGCCAGTTTCCTGCCATTCCCCCTTTAATCCCGGCCAGAGGAGCCTTTTGGTGGCACTCAAGGAGGCTTTGTCAGTCCAGAGCAAATGAAGCATTTTCCTTTCTCTGGGTGCTTGGACAGGGAATAAACCTCTGCCAGCTCCCAGAGAAAAGAAACTCTCCCTTCGCTCTGGGCAGCTAAGGAGTCACCACAGCGAAGGAAAGGCACCAGCTACAAAGCGGGCGAGCGAGAGGAGAGGGGAACCCTTCAGCATGGGAAGGAAGAGGAAGCAGGTAGCAGCAGCAGCAGCCAGTGTATGGGAGGCAGCCTCGCGCTGCGTGTATTGGAGCGTGCTCCTCCTCGCTACCTCAGAATCCCCCCCACCTTTTTTTAAGCCTTAAAGTTTTGGATTTTTTTTATTCCTCTCACCTTCTTCCTTCATCAGCGACTCTCCTCCCCTTCTTCTTCCTCCTCCTCCTCCCACCCAAATTCCGAGCTTTTATTTTTTCTTCCCTCATGGGTTTGCACGCATTATTTGCTTTTTACATTGATTCGAGTCATATTGGGGATGTCTTTGTGACATTGTGACATCACCAGCAGGTCACTATCGGTACGGGCAAACTGGTCCAAACCTGGCCTGTGGTGAGAGAGAAACTTTTTGCAAGGGTTGCTAAGCAGCTCGTAATAAAGGAATATTTGAGTTAACTTCAGAGGGTTTGTTGTGTTTGGGGACCTGGGTCTGAACAGTCAGCTGTATTTTAGCAATAGCCATTCTTTTATCCAGAATGAAGAAGCCTACTAAAGACAGGGCTTTGTTGATGCTTCTGAATATCAATATGCAAATGTATTAAAAGTACACAAAGGTTAGTGTGAACAACACAGAATGTGTAGCAATTCGGCATTGTTCCCAGGATTGATGGTTGAAGGCAAATATTTTTTTCCCCCGACCTCTGATTAATGAACAAGGAAGGGGGGAAAAAGGCACAAGGAACATGTTCTTCATAAATATATCCAACAGCGACTTCTTTTCCCTGGCTTTTAATCTATGCAGCTATAAGGTCAACATTGTATTTATTTTTAAATCCCTTAAATTTCTAACGGTTATAAGGTCAACGCTGTATTTATTTTTAAATCCTCTGCATTTCCAACAGTCAACATGACTAACATGGTTAAATGCATTTCAAATCATGGCTTGGAGCAGCTCTGTCAAATGGGATCAACCCTACTGGGAAAGCAGAAACCTTTGGCAATAATTAATAGCATTTTTCTTAAAAAAAAACCCTTTGAGGTCTTCTCAAAGTGACTTTGAGCACAATAAGATCTTGTAAATGAAGATGACCAATAGGCCGGATACCAGAATTGGCTATTAACCAAACAACGAAACTAGAATATCAAGATATACAAAATGCTACCTTCAAAAAGCCAGACAGAAATAAAACATATTATAGACACGGAGACAAATACAGTAGTACCTCTAGATACGAGCTGCTCTACATGCGAGTATTTCAAGATACGAGCCAGGAGGGGAAAGACATTTCTGTTCAACTCCCGAGCTCAAATTCGGGATACGAGCCGAGCATCCACTAGGTGGCGCAAGAATCCTTGCTTTTGGTTATCTCGGAGGGGAAAAACAAAGTCTAAAGCAATTTGTTCCAGATACGAGTTTGCTCAAGATACAAGCTCCCTTCTGGAACGAATTATGCTCGTATCTAGGGGTACTACTGTATAAGTTTAAATAAAGCATTGGTAAATACACAAAATTTTGGCTGCCCATTACTGGGCATGCACACATGCGCAAACAACTTTTGGGCACGTGCGCGCACTTTGGGCACACAATGTGTAAAAGTTTCACCATGCCTGGAATATACTTTGCCTTCCTTTCTTCCCAGTTTTCCCACAACCCTGAGGAGTAAATTGCCCTGAGACGGAAAATGCAGTCCAGCTTACCCAGCTGAAGGTGACCTTAAGTACAACACCTCCATCCCCACACCACCATTGCCTTCACTTTTGTGTGTGCAACATTATTATTATTATTATTATTATTATTATTATTATTATTATTACATTAGATTTGTATGCCGCTCCCCTCCGCAGACTCACAAATGTAATAAAATTAAAAGCCAATCCAATCAAATCACCATATCCCACTTTGCCTCAAGACACTTGGAAGTTTGTCTGTTTGTCCGTCCGTCCGTCCATCTATCCATCTATCCATCCATCCTTCCATCCTTCAATCCATCCTTCCATCCTTCCATCCTTCCATCCTTCCATCCTTCCATCCTTCCATCCTTCCATCCTTCCATCCTTCCATCCTTCCATCCTTCCATCCTTCCATCCTTCCATCCTTCCATCCTTCCATCCTTCCATCCTTCCATCCTTCCATCCTTCCATCCTTCCATCCTTCCATCCTTCCATCCTTCCATCCTTCCTTCCTTCCTTCCATCCATCCATCCATCCTTCCTTCCATCCATCCATCCATCCATCCATCCATCCATCCATCCATCCATCCATCTATCTATCTATCTATCTATCTATCTATCTATCTATCTATTGGATTTCTATGCCGCCCCTTTCCGAGGACTCGGAGTGGCTCACAACATATAAAAGCAATACAACATCTTAATCCAATTAATTTAAAAACAATTAATCTAAAATCCCAATAATATTAAAATCAGCCACTACCATTTACACAGTAAACATACATTACATTCGTTTGGCCAGAGCTAGGATCTAACTGCCCCAAGCCTGGTGGCATAACTAAGTCTTTAGATTCTTGGGGAAGGTGAGGAGGGTACAAATCTTTGGGGGGAGCTGATTGCAGAAGGCTGGGGCCCACACAGAGAAGGCTCTTCCCCTAGCCAAGCAACATTGTCTAGTTGACAGGACCTGGAGAAGGCCGACTTTGTGGGACCTCACCATTTGCTGGGATTCATGCAGAGTTCTTGGAATCGGAACATTTTTCCTTTTTCAAACAGAGAAGTGAGAAATTTTCCAGAAACAGAAGTTTGCTGTGAACAACTCCAAATTAGACATTGCCCCTAGGCCAGTGCTAATGAGAGAAAATTGTTGCCATTGTTCAGAAGTCTGTGGGCTGTCACACCCTAGTTATGGAGCACTGTACTCCCCCCACTCTGCAGGAAGATAGTGAAATCAGACCAACATTAAAGCTAAAGCTTTATTGATCGAGTCAAACAAAGCGAGCTCGAGACACACATTTCTACCCCAACCTGCTCAAGCGGCCTTGGCCAAGGCACTAATTAGGAACAATGGGAGAAAACTGGTCAGGAGCAATTCAACCTTTTCCTTTGCTCCTCTTAATGTTATACCTTTTTGCTGGATGGATGTAGAGTCAGAAAAACATTGCCCTCTTGCTACTGAACGATCTTAAACACCGGGTAAAATTATTCTTGAACTCTGCTGCAGTTTCCAAGATCTTTGGTATATCTCCCTTGTTTCTCTTTGTTGTTTCCCGAGCCTGCCTCTGTGTTGGTTCTGCTTTGAGGATATAACAGAAAAACAGAGTTGAAAGGTACCTTGGAGGTCTTCTAGACCAGTGTTTTTCAACCAGTGTGCCGCGGCACACTAGTGTGACGCGAGACACGGTCAGGTGTGCCGCAAAGCTCAGCTTCGGAGACCAGAAGCTGAGCTTCATTCTTTGCACCTCCTTTTTTGCGCCTTCCTTCTTCGTGGCAGATGAGCTTTGGGGCCCAGCTGAAGAGTACCGGCAGCAGCGGCTTCAGACAGTAGCCGGGGGCAGTGGGAGCTCCAGGTCGGAGGCACCGGCACCGCCCCACCCAGCTGGAGCTTCCCTGGCGGGGGCAGCAACAAATGTCCTTCGAAAGAGAGAGATAGCAAGAGAGACACAGAGAGAGAGAGAAAGAAAGAAAGAAAGAAAGAAAGAAAGAGAGATAGTAAGAGACAGAGAAAGAGAGAGAGAAAGTAAGCAAGAGAGACAGAGAGAAAGCAAGAGAGAGAGCAAGAGAGGGGGGAAGGAGGGAGAGAGAAAGACATAGAGGGAGGGAAGGAGGGAGAGAGAAAGAGAGCAAAAAAGAGAGGAAGGAAGGAAGAGAGAAAGAAAGAGGGATGGAGAGAGAGAGAAAGAGGGAGGAAGGAAGAGAGAAAGAGGGAGGGAGAGAGAAATAGAGCGAAAGGGAGGAAGAGAGATATTCTTTTTGTCCAAACTTTTTTTTAGCCCCCTCCCCCTCCTCAATGTTCCCCAGGATTTTGAAAATGTGAATAATGTGCCCCGGCTCAAAAAAGGTTGAGAAACACTGTTCTAGACCAACCCCCTGCCCGAAGAGGAGACCCTAGAGACAAATGACCATCTTTCTCCTCTTAAAAGCCTCCATTGATGGGGCACCCACAACTTCTGGAGGGAAGCTGTTCCACTGATGAATTGTTCTCACTGTTAGGAAATTTCTCCTGGTTGCTTCTCTCCTTAGTTTCCATCCACTCCCTCTTTGTCCTGACTTCAGGTGCTTTGGAGAGTCGGTTGATCCAATTCTTGGCGAAAAGCCCCTCAAATATGTCAGGGTTTAAAAACTGAGGTTTTAATAATATTCCAAGTATTGTGGAAATGCTGTAATTACTGTAAAGTCGAAGGAAGGCTGAGACATGGTGGATCAGCAGAATGATGCAATCTGTTCTACAACCTGATTGGTCAATACTTGTATATATTGTAATACACCTTTGCATAGATGTGGCTAGTAGTTATTGGTTTGTGGTTAGTGGTTGGTCTATTGTGGTTGATTGGTTGGTCTGTGGTTTAGTGTAATAGTTTGGTTAGGTGTTCTGCAACATAGTATATCTTGCATATATTATAGTACTGTATATAGTATATATTAATAGTATATTATTATTATGTCAGTACAACACAGCAAACGAGATCACTATGCTGGATTTCGTATTTCATCACCAGTCGGGCGCTTCCTAAGCACCTAGGACTGTGTAATGTAGCGGCGAATTATGTTTGCCGATCCCAGTAAAGCAGCCTTTTGCAATTGACAGATGGAGATTTTGTCAATTCCGATGGTTTTCAAATGTCCGCTGAGATCCTTTGGTACTGCGCCCAGCATGCCAAGTACCACTGGGACCACTTTCACTGGCTTATGCCAGAGTCGTTGCAGCTCGATTTTTAGATCTTCGTATTTCACTATTATTATTATTATTATTATTATTATTATTATTATTATTATTATTATTATTATTATTATTATTTATTAGATTTGTATGCCGCCCCTCTCCATAGACTCGGGGTGGCTAACAACAATAATAAAACAGCATATAACAAATCTAATATTAAAATAACTTAAAAAAAACCTTATTAAAAATCAAATATACACACAAACATACCATGCATAAATTGTATAGGCCTGGGGGGAAAGGATATCTTTTATACTAAGAAGAAGTAAAAACCTTCTGAAGAAAGAACTCCTGCTGTAGTGTCTTTATTAAGGAAACTGCCTGGTCTCCTCCACGTTTCCAAAGCAAGTTCAAAATTAACCCATGACAAAACATTGGAGCATTGCTAACCTGTCACCCAGAGTCTTCCTCTCCTCTCCTCTCTACTTCCCTCCTCTTCTCTCCCCTCCTCCTCTCCCTCCCTCCCTCTGGTCTCATTTCTCTTTTCTCATGGCCAATCAGTTCATCAGTTCATAAAAATGCCTTTGCCTTTGCTAGGTTTATCCTAAGACTGACAATCATCCTGAAAAGAACATACAACAGAAAGAGATAACTGGAGCTGGACTTGGATAAAACAGATAGCAGAGCTCCCGTTAGTCTTGCTAAGGTTAAGCAAGAGATGAAGACAGAAGCAGCATGATGGCTAAGAATGCTGAAGGATGGAGGATGTGGTAGGAGGTGTCATTAGAAACATAGAAACATAGAAGACTGACGGCAGAAAAATACCTCATGGTCCATCTAGTCTGCCCTTATACTATTTCCTGTATTTTATCTTACAATGGATATATGTTTATCCCAGGCATGTTTAAATTTTTTTATTTATTTTTTTATTTATTATTTAGATTTGTATGCCGCCCCTCTCCACATAGTTACTGTGGATTTACCAACCACGTCTGATGGAAGTTTGTTCCAAGGATCTACTACTCTTTCAGTGAAATAATATTTTCTCACGTTGTTTTTGATCTTTCCCCCAACTAACTTCAGATTGTGTCCCCTTGTTCTTGTGTTCACTTTCCTATTAAAAACACTTCCCTCCTGAACCTTATTTAACCCTTTAACATATTTAAATGTTTCGATCATGTCCCCTCTTTTCCTTCTGTCCTCCAGACTATACAGATGGAGTTCATTAAGTCTTTCCTGATACGTTTTATGCTTAAGACCTTCCACCATTCTTGTAGCCCGTCTTTGGACCCGTTCAATTTTGTCAATATCTTTTTGTAGGTGAGGTCTCCAGAACTGGACACAGTATTCCAAATGTGGTCTCACCAGCGCTCTATATAAGGGGATCACAATCTCCCTCTTCCTGCTCGTTATACCTCTAGCTATGCAGCCAAGCATCCTACTTGCTTTTCCCACTGCCCGACCACACTGCTCACCCATTTTGAGACTGTCAGAAATCACTATCCCTAAATCCTTCTCTTCTGAAGATTTTGCTAACACCGAACTGCCAATGCAATACTCAGATTGAGGATTCCTTTTCCCCAAGTGCATTATTTTATATTTGGAAACATTAAACTGCAGTTTCCATTGCTTTGACCATTTATCTAGTAAAGCTAAATCATTTACCATATTACAGACCTCTCCAGGAATATCAACCCTATTGCACACTTTAGAGTCATCGGCAAATAGGCAAACCTTCCCTACCATTATCTATTAATTATCATTATCTATTAATTGTAGCCATTGACTTAAAAAAATGTAGCCATTGACTTTAAAAATCTCCATTTGAGAGCCTGCTTTGCCTCCCATCGTTACTGCACTCATCCAGCGGAACAATCATTCCATAATCATTCCATAAACCTTTCCTGCCTGCAAATTTTGATTTCTGCAGATTTCTCTCCTTGCAAATGCTAATTTGTTTCGCCATGCACAAGAAACCAGATAATTTAAACATCGCACTTGTGTAAACACAGAAGGCGGGGCAGTCACAGATCCGCTGCTGGTGCCACATCTGATGGTATAATTGTACCCTTGAGACACTGTAAAGACATTAGGAGGCTTTAGAAAAAAAGCCTCCATATTTACCTGTGGAAGGCAAAATGTACCAGCTACATTACTGACATTTCAACACCTTTCTCCAGTGAAAACAGACATTAGCTGCCTGAGATGGCCTGTTTGGCTCGATATAAAGGCTATTATTCCATATTAAAGATAATGGGGTGGTTAAGGGCTAAGCTGGTGGGTGCTTAAGTAAGTATGCAAGTGATTTAATTGTTGAGTAAGCGATCAAGGGTAAAAGCCAAGAAAAATGATGCAGGGAAGAATTGAAAAAGATGATCTGGATGTACCACTTCATGGGCAGGCATATATTCCAATTAGGTTAGTCCTTGAGGAATAACCTTACACGTTGCAAGCTGGGAAGTAAAGTCCGCTCTGAATCAAGCTCAGCTCATGGGAGGAATTCCATGGCATCTCCATGTCATTTCCTTGGCAATGAAGATAGTTGACCATTTGACTAGGGAAATTCCTCAATCATCCCAGTCATGGTTGTCCCAAAGGTGTTTTCTCCAAAAGGCAATAGGATTTTCTTGGGGTTTTTCCCCTTTCTTTGAAAACGTTTCACTTCTCCTCCAAGAAGCTTCTTCAGTTCTGAAGAAGTTCTGAAAAAGTTTCTTGGGTGAGAAGTGAAATATCTTCAAAGAAACATCTATGGAGATCCTCAGCCATCCAGGTTAAGGTTTATTTATTTATGTATTTATTATTTTAAATTTCTATGCCACTCAAGCCCATGGGACTCATGATGGCAAGATAAAAAAACAACCCACTTATTAAAATGCAACAATTAAAATACATTTAAACCCTAATTAACCCACTGTATCTCCATCAATCATATCTTGGCTGGAATAAGATGTCAATCTCATGGCCTCCAGACCTGCCCGCAAAGCCAGGTCTTTAGGGCCTTACAGAAAACCTGTAGGGTGGAGACAGTGTGGATCTTGGGTGGTAGTTGATTCCAAAGAGCGGGCTGCCACAGAGAAGGCCCTCCCTCGCAGTCCCACCAACTGACATTGCTTTGTTGATGGGACCCAGAGAAAGCCAACTCTGTGGTCTCAAATTGGATGCTGGGATATGTGAGGCAGGAGACGGTCCCATAAATAGTCTGGTCCTAAGCCATGTAGGGCTTTATAGATGATAACCAACACCTTGAATTTTGAACGGAGACCAATTGGTAGCCAGTCCAGCACATGGAGTGTTGATGTAATGTGGGTGTGCCTAGGTACACCCACAACAGCTCTCACTAACTGAAGTCTCCAAACACTTTTCAAGGGTAGCCTTGTGGGTTGTCTCAAAGGTCCTTATTCAAGAGGCTACTGAACTTTTCAGTTTTTCTTTGAAGATGAGTCAAGCAAAATGTCTTCAAAGAAAAATCAGAAAGTCCAGTTGCCTCTTGAAAAAGCACCTTTGGGATTTTCAAAGGAAAGAAAAGCCAAATAAGTCCAGTTGTCTTTTGGCAAAGCCATCTTTGGGAGTTGACTATTTACCTTCTTCCATTGAAGTTTTTATTACTTCCCAGTTTTTCCTACAGCCCTAGTATTTTCCTAGCGATGTTCCAATCCTGTTTAGCTTTTGGGAGACCGGTCAGGTTCGATTTAGCTCTACCATCTTCATCAAAGCATTCTAAATTAAGGTGGAGAGGAATATCTTCATTTTTAGGCTAACTAAGATGGCTTCTTCACCTCCTGATGTAGTAATTATGACAAATTGCACTGGCATGCATGGAATAAATTACTCATGAAGTAGTGCATAATTAACCTTTCCCTCTAAGTTATTACCGAATTTGGCTTCTCCCCTGAATCATCAAAACAAAGAGGAACATTGCTTGAACCCCTTCCAGAAACTGTTGGGTGCTTTCATATTTGCATTCTTCTTCTCCTTCTCCTTCTTTCCTTCCTTCTTCTTCTTCTTCTTCTTCTTCTTCTTCTTCTTCTTCTTCTTCTTCTTCTCCTTCTTCTCCTTCGTCTCCTTCGTCTCCTTCTTCTTTCTCCTCCTCCTTCTCCTTCCTTCTTCTTCTTCTTTTCTTCTTCTTCTTCTTCTTCTTCTTCTTCTTCTATTTCTTCTCCTTCTCCTTCTTCTTCTTTCTCCTTCTCCTTCTCCTTCCTCTTCTTCTTCTTCTTTTTCTCCTTCGTCTCCTTCGTCTCCTTCTTTCTCCTCCTCCTCCTTCTCCTTCCTTCCTTCTTCTTCTTCTTCTTCTTCTTCTTCTTCTTCTTCTTCTTCTTCTCCTTTTCCTTCTCCTTCTCCTCCTTCTTCTATATTTTTTATTATTTTTATTAAACACACATAAACATACAACATTCAACACCAACACCAACAACACAAAACAAAACAAACAGTTATGGGTATTATAGCCCCCTATATACTACATGTTTTCGACGGATAGAGCCAAACCTTATACCGTGTTTCTCTAAAAATAAGACCCTGTCTTATATTTTTTTAAAACCCTGAAATAAGACCTTGGCCTTATTGCCATGCACTCAAAAGCCCAATTGGGTTTATTATCTGGGGATGTCTTATTTTGGGGAAAACAGGGTATTATCCATAAATAAGTATATTAATATTCTTGTTAATTTGGTCTTTACATATATATAGTAGCTTAGGTGTTTCTATACATAAATAATTTGAGCTATGCATTCCTTTTCTTAATTAATTCAAGATTTAATAATTACATATCATCATTTCATTGTTCTTTCTCTTTCTCAACCATTCATAAAATTTGTTCCATGCATTATAATAATCAGATTCCTCCTTTTTGTTTAATTCCTTGGCTGGCTTATCCATTTCGGCACAAATATGGCACACATAGTTGCATTCTTCAAATGCAGTTGGGAGACTCCATTTCCAATGTCCTGAGAAATTATCTCATTTCTCTGATTCCTTCCCAAAATGTGATGCCCAGAATATTTTTTTTCAGTCCCAAAACTATAAATAATACAGTTGGCAACTTTCATCTGATACGGCCTCCAAGTTTTAAGCACAATTGAATCGTTTTGGTTGTACATAAAAATTGCAGGAACGAAAGATCACAAGGGTGACAGAAACATTTTACTGTATTTTTCCTAGAGAAGGAATCTGGGATGGGGGGAAGCAGTGGTGCTTTAATAATAATAATAATAATAATAATAATAATAATAATAATAATTTATTAGATTTGTATGCCGCCCTCTCCGAAGACTCGGAGCGGCTCTCAGCAATCACAACAATATACAAATCCAATATTTAAAAAGAAACTTAGCATGGTGCACCAGTTGCGGCCCTATTTGGACCGGGAGTCACTGCTCACGGTCACTCATGCCCTCATCACCTCGAGACACGACTACTATAACGCTCTCTACATGGGGCTACCTTTGAAAAGTGTTCGGAAACTTCAGATCGTGCAGAATGCAGCTGCGAGAGCAATCATGGGCTTCCCTAAATATGCCCATGTCACACCAACACTCCGCAGTCTGCATTGGTTGCCGATCAGTTTCCAGTCACAATTCAAAGTGTTGGTTATGACCTATAAAGCCCTTCATGGCACCGGACCAAATTACCTCAGGGACCGCCTTCTGCCGCACGAATCCCAGCGACCAGTTAGGTCCCACAGTTTGGGTCTTCTCCAGGTCCCGTCAACGAAACAATGCCGCTTGGCGGGACCCAGGGGAAGAGCCTTCTCTGTGGCGGCCCCGGCCCTCTGGAACCAACTCCCCCCCAGAGATTAGAATTTCCCCCACCCTCCTTGCCTTTCGTAAGCTTCTTAAAACCCACCTCTGCCGCCAGGCATGGGGGAATTAAGATTCCTTTTCCCCCTAGGCCTTTACAATTGTATGCATGGTATGTTTGTATGTATGTTTGGTTTTTTATATTAAGGGGTTTTTAATTCGCTTTTAGTATTGGATTATTATTGTACACTGTTTTATGATTGCTGTTAGCCGCCCCGAGTTTTTGGAGAGGGGCGGCATATAAATCCAATAAATAAATAAAATAATAAATAATAAAATAAAATTTAAAAAACCCATCATTAAAAACCATACAACCCAGTCATACCATACATAAACTATATGTGCTCAGGGGTATCTCAGTTTAATGCTGTAGGGATGCGAAGTATTTATAATGCCTGCACAAGATGGAAGATGTCAACCTCCGGGTACATCTCTTCAGTTGAGAGCACCCCTGTCCTAGCCTGCTTCTGACACTGGGATTCTTCTTTTGCAAAATAGAATAAAATATATAAATAAATTTATGTAGATTCATTTCAGAGGAGCTTCCTAAAACGGACCCATTCTTCATGTATTGCTTGATTGGCCCAGACATTACCATGGGCCA
The DNA here is from genome assembly GCF_031021105.1 of Erythrolamprus reginae. Classification (NCBI taxonomy): domain Eukaryota; kingdom Metazoa; phylum Chordata; class Lepidosauria; order Squamata; family Dipsadidae; genus Erythrolamprus; species Erythrolamprus reginae. The sequence goes on from NC_091958.1 coordinate 9,647,547, forward strand.
CATTTTAATTATGCTTCTCCCAAATTCATTTCTTCTCTGGATGTCTGACAAAATGCAAGATGAGCTACAGACTGGCTCATAATTTCTTTCATTTGCATTGGCAGTTAGTTCAGACCCAGAGGAGCTTAAGCTGTCTCCTGACCTCTGGGTGCTGTGCCAAAGAAAAGAGAGAGGGGGAGAAGGAGAGAGGGAGGGAGGGAGAAGGAGAGGGAGGGAGGGAGAGAGGGAGAGAGGGAGGGAGGAGAGAGGGGGGAGAAGGAGATAGGGAGGGAAGGAGAGGGGGGGAAGGGGAGAATGAGAGAGGGAGGGAGAGATGGAGAGAGGGAGGGAGGAGAGAGGGGGGAGAAGGAGATAGGGAGGGAAGGAGAAGGAGAGGGGGGAGGGGAGAATGAGAGAGGGAGGGAGGGAGAGAGGGAGTGCGGAGAGAGAGAGGGAGAAGGAGAGAAGGAGAGAGGGAGGGAGGGAGAAGGAGAGGGAGGGAAGGAAGGACGGAGAGAGAGGGAGGGAGAAGGAGAGAGAGAGGGAGAGAAGGGAAAGAATGCCAGAGGAAGGGAGGGAGAAGGAGAAGGAGGGAGGGAGAAAGAGAGAGAGAGGGAGAGACGGAAGAGATGGGGAGAATGAGAGGGAGAGAGAAAGAGGGAGGGAGGAAGAAGGAGAGAGAGGGAGGGAGGAGGAGAGAGGGAGAGAGAGAGAGAGATAAACTCTGTTTTTTGTCATCAGACCAAGTTAGAACTGCATGGTTTTTCCTCTTATCCTTCCCACTAATATCTTCTCCTTATGTATTAATTAATTAATTTATTAATTCAATTTCTATGCCGCCCTTCTCCTGAGACTTACAACAAAGGTAATATAAACATGTTAGAAATCTAAGTAAAATCGCAATCTAAAAATCCCCATGGTTAAAAGTTAAACAAACAGACTCATACATCATTTTCTTCTGTACTTTACTACTGTGTTTTATTTTTAAAAAGTGAAAAATTAATACAAATATTTTAAAAGAAAAAAAAATATCAGTTTTAAAAAGGGCCACACTACCAATTGCATTCGATCTCAATAAGTGTTGCTCTGGATCCAGCAATGTGAATAATGGGGAAAAAGGAGTTGTCAAAAACGGCCTTAAACTTTCTCAAGAGTCTTCTTCCATCGAGAAGACATCCATATCTTCCTTCTTTCTTTCTCGGTGTTTTGACATTTTTCTGTTTGCTTGCTTGAAATTTCTCCTGGTGGCATTAAACGGATTTTATCGCTGGAGTTGGCAGGTAATGTTACTGAACAGGTTGTTTCCATATTTTCATTCCTCTGAAGTGTCTCCAGTTGGCCCCAATTCCCAAATTGAAAAAAAAAAATGATGAGAGGACTTTCATCCTTGTCTCTTTTATTATGATTTATCTTAAGGATAAACTAACGAGAGAAAATACAAAAACAAAGTTATTTACACGGTGTGTAATCCACCAGTGGAATATGTTGTCACAAGATGTTGTCTTGGCCACTGGTCTAGATGGCTGCAAAATTGGATTAGGCAAATTTCTGGAGGGTTTCATGCTAACTGACACTCAACTTCCTGAATGTCAATTAATCTGAAACTCAAGTAGTTGGATTCGGAAAGAAGCAGACAAATTTATTTGGAGACCATCAAGGGAACACATAGAAGAAAGTAAGTCTTATCGGTATTTAGGATTTGCCTTCGTTGAAATAGCTCCTGGCGCTATGTTTTAAGATGATTTCTTTAAGGGCTACAGCCTGTGCCAATAGCATAAGGCAGCTTACCAACCAAGAGCCGCGGTGGTGCAGTGGTTAGAGTGCAATATTGCAGGCTACTTCTGCCGACTGCTGGCTGCCTGCAACTTGGCAGTTCAAATCTTACCAGGCTCATGGTTGACTGACCCTTCCATCCTTCTGAGGTGGATAAAATGATGACCCATTTGGGGGCAAGAGGCTGATTCTGCAAACTTCTTACAGATGGCTGTAAAGCACTGTATAATATAATATAGACTTAATATAAGTCTAAGTGCTATTGATTTAGCTATCCAGGTTCACTAATTCCAATCAAAAAGATATATAATAAATATAATTGATGCAATGATGACATCTGGCATTGAATTGTGCAGATATATAAATGCTGGAGGAGGAGAAGGAGAAGGAGAAGGAGGAGGAGGAGGAGAAGAAGAAGAAAAAGAAGAAGAAGAAGAAGAAGAAGAAGAAGAAGAAGAAGAAGAAGAAGAAGAAGAAGAAGAAAGGGAAGGGGAAGAAGAAAGGGAAGGGGAAGAGGAGGAAGCAGAAGCAGAAACAGAAGCAGAAACAGAAGCAGAAGAAGAAGAAGAAGAAGAAGAAGAAGAAGAAGAAGAAGAAGAAGAAGAAGAAGAAGAAAGGGAAGAGGAAGAGGAGGAGGAGGAGGAGGAGGGGGAAGGGCAGGAGGAGGAGGAGGAAGAAGAAGAAGAAGAGGCAGAGGAAGAAGAAGAAGAAGAAGAAGAAGAAGAAGAAGAAGAAGAAGAAGAAGAAGAAGGGACTGTAATAAATTGATTTTCTAAATATAAGCTCTAGCTGTATTAACAAATGCAGTGAGTTATGAGAAACAGTGAGGAATATAATTAAATCAATGACCTCTGTCTTCTACAAAGTTATTAAGCTCGGCCAAGATTTGTTCTTGCTCCTGTTTAAATCCATGTTGATCTATGAACAAAAAGGAATGGAGAAAACTCTCCCGATTTCCTCCCAATTCTCTGGAGACAACCATAAATGTTCCTAATCTCCTATTAGAGACAGGAAGCAAATTGATCGCCTTCCAGATAGAAGTGAGAATATAATTTTCGAAGCTGCATAAATTAACACTCACAGAAAATTCATTTATATTAAGTTGGCAAATCTAAACTTCTGACCAACCAAGTCCATTCCAAAAGTTTCCATGTGTAAATACCAAGAGGGAGTGGGACAATAACTACTCTAACTGTATCTCATGGGTATCTCTTAGGAATCCCCATACAGATTTTACTCCACTAGTTGTTGCCAACTATAGGGCGTGATACTCATCCCTGTTTCATGGCCGTTGAGTGTAGTGGTATCAAAACAACATTTCCACAGTCGTGTGGCAGCATGACGTCATGGAATGCTGTTAGCTTTCCACCAAAATGGTACCTATTTATCTACTCACATTTGCATGCTTTCGAACTACTAGGATTGTAGGAGCTGGGACAAGGATGGGAGCTCACTCCATCATGCGATGCTTGGGTCTCAAACCCTGGCTGTTGGCTTTCAAACCAACCAATCCAGCATCTTAACTACTGAGCCACCACATCACCTTAGGTGCCTTGAAGTCAACATGTTAATGATTGAGGAGCTTTTTCATTCCTAGGTACTGTTGTGTTTGGGCCTGGGCCGGCTGTTGCTTCCACGTATGTGAGAGATGCGTCACAGAGCGATTGTGAAAGCCTGGCTGACAGCCAGGAAAACTTGGCCAATAGCCCAGAGGATTTGGCAGATAGCCCAGAGGAGCTGGCAGACAGCCCAGGGGACTTGGCAGGCAGCCCATCGGATAGCCTCTCTTCTCTGGATTCGAATGCCGGACAGATAATCAATATGCGTAGCCGTAAAACAATGCAACGTAGGGCTCAATTACGGGATTATCAATGGTGATTATGGTGTCACCTGTGTTTGGGTGTGGTCCACAGAATGAGGGCTGGGTGTGGTCCCCATAATGAGGGCTACAGTTACAAAAGGGAACAGAGGCAGAGGCAAACCGTGGACATTTATCTATGTGGTTTGGGTGGCTTTGCTGTTCCCTGCTTTGAGATCTTTGCTCTGTGTTTTTGGATTCAACCCAGCATTTTCAGGCAAGTGGGCGTTGGGAAACCTGTGAATCACAGCTTCTATCGTGCCTCGTGACTTGGTTGCTTTTTTGCTTCACATGCACTTTGTATCTATCTGAACTTTCGCTTAGAACTGGGGTTTACTCCTGAAGAATAAGGACATTTTGTTTAGTTGTTCCTTTTGTGTTTAATACAATTGTGCTGTTTATCACTGCCCGTGTGTGTCTGACCTTCTTTCCTGGACCCTTAATTACCGCCTGAGCCCCATCAGGCAGAACAGGTACCATTTAGATATCAAAGTAGTCCAATGAATATGACCACTACTGGAACAGTGAAGATATCTAGAATATGTCCCATTTGAGGAAAGTTGGGCTAAAACCATCATTATTCACAGGTAGATATTCAGTTTGGTTTCTGATGAACTACAATGGTAGAAGATATGTTATTGAATTGAGATAACAATCCAGTTGTGTTATCTTTTTGCAATTTTAGCAATGCATATGGGAACTGGAAGCAGAGCAGAGCAAGTTTGGTCACTGAAGGTGTTTCCAATTCTCTCTTAATGGCTCCTTTAAAAATGGGTGGAATGAGGTAAGATCACGGTGATATGATAATAATGAGAGAGTATCAAGATATTCTCAAACAAAATGCCTCTTCATTTCATCTCCTTCATCCTCCCACAGAATATAGATTGTATCTTCAACACTCCGTGGCTTGCATTGGCTGCCGATCAGTTTCCGGACACAATTCAAAATGTTGGTCATGACCTTTAAAGCCCTACATGGCATTGGACCAGAGTACCTCCGGAACCGCCTGCTACCGCATGAATCCCAGCGACCGATAAGGTCCCACAGAGTTGGCCTTCTCCGGGTCCCGTTGACTAAACAATGTCGTTTGGCAGGCCCCAGGGGAAGAGCCTTCTCTGTGGCGGCCCCAGCCCTCTGGAACCAACTCCCCCCAGAGATTAGAACTGCCCCCACCCTCCCTGTCTTTCGTAAACTACCCAAGACTCACTTATACCACCAGGCATGGGGGAGTTGAGACACCTTTCCCCCAGGCTTTTTTATACTTTGTTTTATGTTTGGTATGAATGTGCTGTTTGGGTTTTTTTAAATAATCATAGGGTTTTATATGTTTTTTTTATATTAGATTTGCTCCACTACTATATTGTTTTTATTACTGTTGTGAGCCGCCCCGAGTCTTCGGAGAGGGGCGGCATACAAATCTAATAAATAATAATAATAATAATAATAATAATAATAATAATAATAATAATAACAACAACAACAACAATAATAATAATAACAACAACAACAACAATAATAATCTTCTGTAGCAAGGGAAGTTTCTCTGATCGGTCATGCAATTTGGGTATCTTATGAAGAACATTCTTCATTTTAGTCATTTCCATGTTCATTTCTATCTTATTTCTCATGCTCTTTCTTTGTCCAGGACTATATTTACTTGTTTATTAAAATTAAAGAATCCTTGAAAATGAGGTTCAATAAAAATTAATCAACTGAACCACAGCTTTTGAAATCATGCCTTCTCTCACATTACTACCTTTCATTGGCAACAACAGATAAATAAATAAAAAATCAGATAAACTAGGAGCATTTAAATTACTTGCTCCAGTAACATTCATCTAGTTAGTGTAGATTCCCAGATCCTTAACTATAGACCCAGCATGTTTTCATTCGATATTTTAATCACTGTTTTAATATTGTACATTTTCCGATTTAAATGGGCTTTTATTTGCATCCGTCTTGCTGAGCACTATCTTAGCAAGAAATAAGGAGGATGCCATTCACTTTATTTCTCAGGGGTATATCTTATCTTTTCTGTGGGGGAGTTCAAGGTGGTGGATTACACAGTCCATCAACTCTGTCGAGTAGAATCAACTGTAAGTTCCATGGTTAAATGTGTCTCTCCATTAAAGGGGAGTCTCTCCGGTCCCACCCAATCCATTTCTCCACACTTGTTCTTAGATAATAAATAGGAAAAAAAATTGAGGTGATGTATGCTTATCTGCTCAGTGATTTTGAAGCAAGAGAGGGGGGAAGAGGAAGGGAGGGGGAGAGAGTGAAGGAGGGAAGGAGGGAGAAAGAGAGAGAGAGGGAGAAATAAAGAGGGGGAGATGGAGGGAGAGAAAAAGAGACAGGGGAGAGGGAAGGAAAGCTAGAGAAAGGAAGGGAGAGAGAGGGAGAGAGAGAGAGAGAGGAGGAGAGAGAGAGGGAGGGAGAGAGAGAAAAAGAGAGAAAGAAAGAGGGCAAGTTGAAAATCAGCTGAACAGCACATTGGAACTAAGCTAGGGTAATGGCTTAGAAACATAGAAGCATAGAAGACTGACGGCAGAAAAAGACCTCATGGTCCATCTACTCTGCCCTTATACTATTTCCTGTATTTTGTCTTAGGATGGATATATGTTTATCCCAGGCATATTTAAATTCAGTTACTGTGGATTTACCAACCACATCTGCTGGAAGTTTGTTCCAAGGATCTACTACTCTTTCAGTGAAGTAATATTTTCTTACGTTGCTTTTGATCTTTCCCCCAACTAACTTCAGACTGTGTCCCCTTGTTCTTGTGTTCACTTTCCTATTAAAAACACTTCCCTCCTGAACCTTATTTAACCCTTTAACATATTTAAATGTTTCGATCATGTCCCCCCTTTCCCTTCTGTCCTCCAGACTATACAGATTGAGTTCATGAAGTCTTTCCTGATACGTTTTATGCTTAAGACCTTCCACCATTCTTGTAGCCCGTCTTTGGACCCGTTCAATTTTGTCAATATCTTTTTGTAGGTGAGGTCTCCAGAACTGAACACAGTACTCCAAATGTGGTCTCACCAGCGCTCTATACAGCGGGATCACAATCTCCCTCTTCCTGCTTGTTATACCTCTAGCTATGCAGCCAAGCATCCTACTTGCTTTCCCTACTGCCCGACCACACTGCTCACCCATTTTGAGACTGTCAGAAATCACTACCCCTAAATCCTTCTCTTCTGAAGTTTGTGTGCCAACAGATACTGCTCTGTGTGCCACCTGTGGCACCCATGCCATACGTTTGCCATCACTGGCATAGGATCTCCTGCATAAACAGAAGAATGGTCCCTTCCAACTCTATTATTCCATGTTCATTGTAAGCGGCCTAAGTGAATGGGCAGGCATATAAATCTTCTAACTAAATAATAAATAAAAACATTCCACGTCGCATAATAGCTTGCAACTTATATTTTACAGTAAGCAGCTAAAACAGCCCTGGTAGATTAAGGAATCCAATTTTTTTCCAAGTGACTAGATAGCAAAAATATGCCTTCCAGCCCTGATTTCGACCGTACCTAGCTATTTTTCCCTGACTGCTTTCCAATATCCCCATTATTTGGGAAGGCTCATTTCTTTTCTTCTCTCAAGCAGAAGACCGATCTTCCAGCCACAATGTAATTGCCTGGAATGGCTCTGAAGCTTTCCAGATGTCAGCAAATGCCTTTAAAATGGGTTTTTGCCATTACCTACAAAACCTCTGAACTGTTTGGGTTTTTTTAAAAAAAATATCTGGTCGATAATGCCCAGGAACACTTGTTGATATATACTGTAACTCTTTGATTTTGTGGCGCCCCCTTGGAATCTGCTCAAAAGGAGAGAACTGGGCACCAATTTATAGCATCTATAAACAATTAGAATAAATCAAATAGATTCTCTTTTTGGATTGGTTTAGATTACTTTATAATTAACAAATGTGCTACACTGGAACTGGTTTTATGTTATCCTAATGGCAACATAATGAGATCCCTAACTTAATGACTGCATAACCACAGGAAATGTTAATGAACTTAGAAAAAAAAAATGAGACCACTTTGCCTCCGGCTAAAACTTGGTGGTGATTCAAATATCACAAGATATTGAAGTGTTAATTAATAAAGAATCTACGGAAATATTGAGCAAGCTCTGGAAAAGACCTAGGACATGTAAATAATTTTAAATACCTATTGGCAAATATATATATATAACGCCGTCATTGATACAAGTGTCAGGTATGAAAGATTTCCTGGATTCTTGCTCCCTGGAGTTTTAATATATGCCACAAAGCTCTATAACTCATCCAAATTCAATTGAGCTTTACAGGCTAATTCATAGCTGAATTTGACACCAAAGGGTCAGTCTTAGAGATGGGCGAGTGTATAACAAAATTGGTCGGACTTCTTCTCTAGTGACACGTTAGCAATGGATAGAGGGAGGAAGTGGATTATGGCCAGGAATTATTTCTGAGTAATCCCTTTATCGTTGTTCGCCCAGAGACAGAATCTTGCCAGATTAAAGCAACTATCTGCATAACTGTGGATATACTCTATGAATTGCTAAAGAGGAGCTGCCTTGACTCTTCGTTGCCTGCCAGCCATTTGGAGCTCTGCTGCCTGTTTGACCACATCTCTCAGACTCCAGGCTATATTCTGTTCTGTCGGGCTCTCTGGTACACTCCTTCCAAAAATTCACAGGTACAAATTTCAGACACACACACGTTTGAAAATTCAAAACAATGTTCTTTATAATGAAAAGTCACTTAAACTAAGCCCTCTTTTGGTATAGCAAAGAGCACTCGTCTCCAAACAAACTGGTAATTTGTACAAGTCCCTTATCAGTTCTGTGATACTTAGCTTGCAGCTGTGAGGCAATTCACAATCCTTCTTCTTTCACAAAGTGAAACGCACTTTGCTCTGGTTTAGTTTCAAAGCGGGGAAAAATCAGCACACAAAAAGTCAAAGTCAGTAAAGCAGTCACGAAACACAACGATCAGATAATCCTCCACAATGGCCAAACCCACAGGCTGCTATTTATAGCAGCCTCACTAATTACCACAGCCCCACCCAACCACAGGTGGCCTCATTTTCTTTGATAATAATATCTCAGTTGTTGTTGCCTATGCATCGCTCTCGGCATGCGTGGCTGTATCATTAACTCTTGTTCTGAATCCAAGGAGGAGCTAGATAATTGATCTCCTTCTGAGCTGTCTACCCCACTCTCCTCCTCCCTGTCACTCATGTCTTCTTTGTCAGAGGAGCCTTCATCAGCAGATTCCACCGGGGGCAAAACAGGCCTGCAGCATGTGGATGTCTCCCTGACATCCACAGTCTTTGGGGCAGGAGCTGGGCCAGAGCTAACCACAACATATTCTACCAGTAGACTTCCTCCTCCTCCCCTCTCCTACATAGTCTCTTACACCTCCACAAAGGGAAGCAAATTACAAAACATGTTTTGCATCACTACGAACAAAACCGCATGATGTCGTGACATCAGGACTCAAAAAAGGAAACAACGCCAATTTCTCTCCCCTGCCCCATTGAGGTTTGTAGGTGGCAAAAATTGCAACGTTTCAGATGTCAGTTTTCACTTGCCATTCATGCATATTATGAATTGTGATTTAGCAACATTTGGATACCTGTAGGTTCTTCGTTAAAATCTGAATTAATGTCACGTTAAAAAAGACTGTGTGACATTATAGTTCCAAGTTGCCCACATTGCATGTTCAGTTATGAACCTCTGGAATCCCTCCATTGATGGGCTGTCAAAATTTTTATTGCCACACTGTGGGTGTGGCTTATTTTATCTACTGACCCTTCACATCCTGGACACAAATTGTTTCAACGCCCCTCAAAACCACGCTATAGAACACTGCACACCAAGACAAGTAGACACAAGAACATTCTTTTTCCTGAACGTCATCACTCTGCTAAACAAATAATTCCCTCAACATTGTCAAACTATTTACTAAGTCTGCAGTACTATTAATCTTTTCATCATTGCCATCATCCATCTCCTCCCACTTATGACTGTATGACTATAACATATTGTTGTATCCTTAAGATTTATATTAATATTGATTGTTTCCTGATTGCTAATTTGTACCCCATGACAATCATTAGAAACATAGAAACATAGAAGACTGACGGCAGAAAAAGACCTCATGGTCCATCTAGTCTGCCCTTATACTATTTTCTGTATTTTATTTTAGGATGGATATATGTTTATCCCAGGCATGTTTAAATTCAGTTACTGTGGATTTACCAACCACGTCTGCTGGAAGTTGGTTCCAAGGATCTACTACTCTTTCAGTAAAATAATATTTTCTCATGTTGCCTTTGATCTTTCCCCCAACTAACTTCAGATTGTGTCCCCTTGTTCTTGTGTTCACTTTCCTATTAACAACACTTCCCTCCTGGACCTTATTTAACCCTTTAATATATTTAAATGTTTCGATCATGTCCCCCCTTTTCCTTCTGTCCTCCAGACTATACAGATTGAGTTCATTAAGTCTTTCCTGATACGTTTTATGCTTAAGACCTTCCACCATTCTTGTAGCCCGTCTTTGGACCCGTTCAATTTTGTCAATATCTTTTTGTAGGTGAGGTCTCCAGAACTGAACACAGTATTCCAAATGTGGTCTCACCAGCATTCTATATAGTGGGATCATAATCTCCCTCTTCCTGCTTGTTATACCTCTAGCTATGCAGCCAAGCATCCTACTTGCTTTCCCTACCACCTGACTGCACTGTTCACCCATTTTGAGACTGTCAGAAATCACTACCCCTAAATCCTTTTCTTCTGAAGTATTTTCTAACACAGAACTGCCAATACAATACTCAGATTGAGGATTCCTTTTCCCCAAGTGCATTATTTTACATTTGGAAACATTAAACTGCAATTTCCATTGCTTTGACCATTTATCTAGTAAAGCTAAATCATTTACCATATTACAGACGCCTCCAGGAATATCAACCCTATTGCACACTTTAGAGTCATTGGCAAATAGGCAAACCTTCCCTACCAAACCTTCCCCTATGTCACTCACAAACATATTAAAAAGAACAGACCCTTAAATGTTGTCAAGAACCTCATGATTCTTGACAAATGTATCTTTTCTTTTCTGTACACTGAAAGCATATGCACCAATGACAAATTCCTTGTGTGTCCAATCACACTTGTCCAATAAAAAATTCTATTCTAAGCCAGATCTTTTTAAAAACTCATTATAGCTTAATGTGGGCGAAGAGCTAACCAGTCTCTCTTATCTTCTCCCTGTAGCATTAGAGCTATGTATCTATATTGAGCATTTAAACAATACTGGCAAAAGGCAAACTTAAGGAAGTATTTTGCTTTACATTTTTAAAGTCCTTCAATAATTAACTTTCACTAATGATTTCAAGTGTCTCCCTTGATATATATCATTTCCTCTCCCTTTCTAAGATAATTTATTCATAAGTAATTACATTTTTCTGTATCATCCCTTCTTTGAACACTCCATATTGTGGCAGTGTTCCTTCGGTTGGACTCAAATAATTTTAATTAACCATGTAAGACTCTACGACTCGTGTTGCTGCTATAGTGATCTTTCAAGCCAGGGTCACCGAAAGCTTTTTAGACCATTAGCTGGCAATGCCATGGTATTGAAAAATAGACTTGTGAAGCTTCAACATTTCCAGTGATATTAAGGCACAACAAACCCTATCTCAATCTGTATCTTCTTTTTCTTAGGGATAGGCACCTTAGAAGATTGAAAGAAAATGCAGGGCGCCCTGCACAAGCCACGCCGACAGCGTGGTAGTAAAAATTTTGGTAGCCCTTCACCGATTGTAACATTACCTCCAGAAATAAATTTATTTCTGACAAACCGTTCTTTGGATTTGCACTTCTCCAAATCGTATGTTATATTATGGATCTTAACGTGTAAGAAAAGATTAGCAGAATGCCTTAACTTAACATTTATAAATGTATAAAACCCACTCCTAAACAAAACAACCATTTACATAAATGTATGAGTGTTTCATTGCTGCCTATATGTTCTGTCGGGCTATCTGGTAGAATCCTCCCAAAAATTCACTGGTACAAATTTTAGACACACACACACACGTTTGAAAATTCAAAACAATGTTCTTTATACTGAAAATTCACTTAAACCAAGCCCTCTTTTGGTATAGCAAAGAGCACTTGTTTCCAAGCAAACTGGTAATTTGTACAAGTCCCTTATCAGTTCTGAGATAATTAGCTTGCAGCTGTGAGGTAATTCAGAGTCCTTCTTCTTTCACAAAGTGAAAAACACTTTGCTCTGGTTTAGTTTCAACGCAGGGAAAAATCAGTACACAAAAGGTCAAAGTCAGTAAAGCAGTCACGAAACACAATGATCAGATAATCCTCCTCAATGGCCAAACCCACAGGCTGCTATTTATAGCAGCCTCACTAATGACCACAGCCCCACCCAACCACAGGTGGCTTCATTTTCTTTGATAATAATCTCTCAGCTGTTGTTGCCTATGCATCGCTCTCGGCATGCGTGGCTGTATCATTAACTCTTGTTCTGAATCCAAGGAGGAGCTAGATAATTGATCTCCTTCTGAGCTGTCTGCCCCACTCTCCTCCTCCCTGTCACTCATGTCTTCTTGGTCAAAGGAGCCTTCATCATCAGATTCCACCAGGAGCAAAACAGGCCTGCAGCATGTGGATGTCTCCCCCACATCCACAGTCCTTGGGGCAGGAGCTGGGCCAGAGCTAACCACAACACTATAAAGGCAGAAAGCCAAGCCAAAACAGACAGGGGCTGCTTTCCTCTAAATAGAGAAGATGAGAGAGAGGGAAAAGTTGAAGAGAAAGACCGGTTGAATTAAAAACACAGAGAAAAATAAAAAGCACCTGATACGAAGAGTTTACCTTTTTCACCTCTCTCTTGGAAACTAATTTGTATGCTAACATTGTTCTGGAAGTTTCCTCACCGCAGGACCTTGAGAAAATGCGTGCTCATTGATGGTTGTTGAGTACTCGTGTCATAGTAGAGGTTCTATCTCGTTGGACCCCAAGGAAGCCTGATTGAATGGTTGTCTATGCCTCAATAGAAAGACCTCAGCATGAGTCTTCATTTCAAGCAGCTATGCACCTGGGCATCCAGGTGTAAGGAAACAATCCACGTGTTGAAAAATAACCGTGAGATTAATCCTTGACCACATGATTTTACTCTATAAATAGGTGGAAAAAAAGAATTACCAAAGGAGACATGGGAAATTGCTAAAAGGGAAGTTGTCCTTTGTCCAGCTATTGGAGGAGGTTTAAAATTAGCCCAGCTCACACAAAAAATCCCACAGTGTGTGTTTTATTCAGAAATCAACCCCGCTGTCCATTAAGGATCGGTGTAAATTCAGAACATTTTGATGTCCGGGAGAATAGGGCAATATTTCAGTGGGTCATTTTATTGAAAGAGGATTTTTCTCCCATCAAGAGTGAGTTTAAAAAAAAATCAATTTGTCATCTGTAACTTTTGCAGTATAGAGATCTCAAGAATGCAAATTCTGAATTATTATTATTATTATTATTATTATTATTATTATTATTATTATTATTAGATTTAGATTGTATGCCGCCCCTCTTCGCAGACTCGGGGTGGCTCACAGCAGTGACAAAAACAATATACATTGACAAATCTAATAATTCAAAATCTAAAATAACACTTGTACATTTAAAAATCTAAAAGCAAGGAACCCCAATATAAAAAACATACATACAGTCATATCATGCACTAAAACTACATAGGCAGCGGGAGATGTCTCTGTTCCCCCATGATTGACGACAGAGGTGGGTTTTAAGGAGTTTACGAAAAGCAAGGAGGGTAGGGGCAGTTCTAATCTCTGGAGGGAGCTGATTCCAGAGGGTAGGGCCCGCCACAGAGAAGACTCTTCCCCTGGGTCCCACCAGACAACATTGTTTAGTCGACGGGACCCGGAGAAGACCAACTCTGTGGGACCTGACCGGTTGCTGGGATTCGTGCAGCAGAAGGCGGTCTCGCAGATATCCTGGTCCAGTGCAAAGCATTTCTTTCTCTTGCAAAAAAACAGGTTGGACTATAAACAACAGGGTTCAGCCACTTTACTACAAGATACATTTTGTGTGGAAGAACATATTCAGCAGAGAACTTCATGTTGCTTTTGAATGTAATTTTCTCCGACAGGACTCGTATTTGAATACCTCTCCCTGATGTTTAGTGTCAAAATTTTCAAGGACTATTGATAGAATGTTTTAGTGTTGCTCTCCTTACCTTTCCAAAGAGAGCTCCAGAGAAATTTGCAGTGCGATTGTATATCTCACCAAAATTCTCATAACTATTGGCAACAAGAATGATCAAGGTAATGAAACCGGGTTGCAATGCCTTGGCTTCTTCAGCCTTGAAAGACGGCGTTTAAGAGATGACTTGATCGAAGTGTATAAAATCCTGCATGGAATAGAAAAGGTGGATAGAGAGAAATCCTTTTCTCTATCACACAATACTAGGACGAGGGGGCCCTCCCTAAAGTTCATAGGTAAGAAAGGGAGGACAAATAAAGAGAAATATTTCTTCACCCTGAGGGTCATTGGTTTATGGAATTCACTTCCAGAAGAGGTCGTGACAGCTGTCAGCCTGGATAGCTTCAAGGCAAGATTCATGGATGTCAAGTGTATCAGTGGTTATTGAAACGGATGTCCATGTGCCTCCTCTATGTTGGTTGAGGCAGGCAGGATTCCCTTGGGTACCATTTGTTGAGTGTCAAGGGAAAGGGAGGGTTTTGCCTTCTCTTTCTACTCAGGATCCCCATGGAGAATTGGTGGGCCATTGTGTGACACAGAATGCTGGACTCGATGGGCTTTGACCTGATTCAGCAGGGCTCTTTTTATGTTCTTATGAGTAGGGAGGGAATGGAGAATTTGTTATATTCTTCCTTTAGAGTGAGGATGGAATGGATATTTTATTATTTTATTTTATTTTATTTTATTTTATTTTATTTTATTTTATTTTATTTTATTTTATTTTATTTTATTTTATTTTATTTTAGTTTATTTTATTTTATTTTATTTTATTTTATTTTATTTTATTTTATTTTATTTTATTTATTTTATTTTATTTTATTTTATTTTATTTTATTTTATTTTATTTTATTTTATTTTATTTATTTTATTTTATTTTATTTTATTTTATTTTATTTTATTTTATTTTATTTTATTTTATGTATTCATTCATTCATTCATTCATTTATTTATTTATTGGATTTGTATGCCGCCCCTTTCCGCAGACTTGGGGTGGCTAACAACAGCAATGAAACAGTATATAACAAAATCCAATACTAAAAACAGTTAAAAACCCGTTATATAAAATCCAATCATACATACAGACATATCATGCATAAAATTGTAAAGGCCTAGAGGGAAAGAGTATCTCAGAAGTATTTTGTAGTATTCTTCCCTTGCCATGCCCACAAACAACATTCACCAAGCATCACCACGCCCACCAAGCCACGGCCACAGAACTGTCTGTAAAAAAAAAATTGAAACCCGCCACTGGTATTATAGTGTACATCAGGTGGGTCAATTCAGACCTGAGAAAGTGATCCTAAAGGGTTTTTTATTGCCAAAGCATACAGAGTGATCAGCTTCTTGACCACTGAGCTATTGCAACCCCTAAATGATTTGGGTATCTCTGTTCAATACCTTTAAATTAATTGTTGGATGACCAGTGGCTGGAAATTGAACGATGGCCCTATTCTAAAAATAATGCTAGCGTATAGCAGGTCATGAGTAACCTTTGGAAAGTGAGAATAAACAAAGCATTGCATTTTAACAGCAATGTGAAATTGAAACACTCACTCATGGCTCCAACTTCTGTCAAGACAAATTCCCCCTTTCAATTGGGTGCCCAACTTAATGGCAACATTAAATAGATTCACATTAATTGGTTATAGTTCTGATTTCTTCGGTCCTGCCAATTTTGGTGTCCTGCATTGCTGTCGAGGCTTGAGTCGGCATCTGGGCATTTACCCCAAGCAGAACCAAGATAGATAAAGGTACAGTGGTACCTCTATTTACGAACTTAATTCGTTCTGTGACCAGGTTCTTAAGTAGAAAAGCTTGTAAGAAGAAGCAATTTTTCCCATAGGAATCAAAGTAAAAACAAATAATGTGTGCGATTGGGGAAACCACAGGGAGGGTGGAGGCCCTGTTTCCTCCCAGGAGATTCCTACAGAGGCCCCACGGAGGCTTCTCCCCGCCTTTCCGGCCCTGTTTCCTCCCAGGAGATTCCTAGAAAGCCCCCACGGAGACTTCTCCTTGCCTTTTCTGGTTACAGTTTCGGAGGCTCGTGTTTGTAAGTGGAAAATGGTTCTTGAGAAGAGGCAAAAAAATCTTGAACACCCGGTTCTTATCTAGAAAAGTTCGTAAGTAGAGGTGTTCTTAGGTAGAGGTACCACTTATAAGAGTATGGTTATTAGATCAGAGGTGTCAAACTCGATTTTATTGAGGGCTGCATCAGAGTTGTGTTTGACTTTGGGGGGCTTGGAGTTGAACGTGGCCAGCTCAACATCATTCATATCAGAGACATCTATAGTAGCCTAAGTGCTCTACCAATGAAAACAAGCTTGGGAGAGCTGTGCATGGTCCTCCAGAGCTCGATTTTTGCTGGCAGAGGGTTTCAGGAGGCTGTCACAGCCGAAAATAGAGCTCAGGAAGTCTGCAAATTCCATTTGTCCATAAGGTGTTGTGGTTAGCTCTGGCCCAGCTCCTGCCCCAAGGACTGTGGATGTGGGGGAGACATCCACATGCTGCAGGCCTGTTTTGCCCCTGGTGGAATCTGATGATGAAGGCTCCTCTGACCAAGAAGACATGAGTGATAGGGAGGAGGAGAGTGTGGCAGACAGCTCGGAAGGAGATCAATTATCTAGCTCCTCCTTGGATTCAGAACAAGAGTTAATGCGGAGAGCGATGCATAGGCAACAACAACTGAGAGATTATTATCAAAGAAAATGAGGCCACCTGTGGTTGGGTGGGGCTGTGGTCATTAGTGAGGCTGCTATAAATAGCAGCCTGTGGGTTTGGCCATTGTGGAGGATTATCTGATCGTTGTGTTTCGTGCCTGCTTTACTGACTTTGACCTTTGGTGTGCTGATTTTTCCCCGCTTTGAAACTAAACCAGAGCAAAGTGTGTTTCACTTTGTGAAAGAAGAAGGACTGTGAATTGCCTCACAGCTGCAAGCTAAGTATCACAGAACTGATAAGGGACTTGTACCAATTACCAGTTTGTTTGGAGATGAGTGCTCTTTGCTATACAAAAAGAGTGCTTAGTTTATTTGAATTTTCGTTATAAAGAACATTGTTTTGAATTTTCAAACGTGTGTGTGTCTGAAATTTGTACCTGTGAATTTTTGGGAGGAGTCTACCAGAGAGCCCGACAGAACACAAGGCACCAGGGGCCTTGTTTTTGGGGTGGCTCTGTGGACCAGATCTAGCCACCCGGCAGGCCACATCCGGCCTGCGAGCCTTGAGCTTGACACCCTGTACTGAGACTATCAAAGGAGATTTTTGCTTGGAAGCATGGAGCTATCACGGAAAATATATTCTGTGCACAAGAGAAATGTGATCTATGTTAAGCAAAAATATTGCTTGTCAGCTAAATGTCACCACCTTTTCAGTGTTACAAATTCAAGAGAACCGTGGGCTTTGCATAAATGCCCCCAACAGTGTTTGTCCAATGTATCATGACAAGATTGTCTTCTGCGAGCTTAATTCTTTACATCGGGGACCAGATAGGAACAGAACTCCAGAAGATATCCAACTATAACTCCAATTTCCTTCTGACAGCATGGACCAAGGTCAGAAGTTGACATCTCATTTTGGAATTCTGACAAGTTAAGAGCCGGGGTGGTGCAGTGGTTAGAGTGCTGTACTGCAGGCCACTAAAGCTGACTGTAGATCTGTAGGTCAGCGGTTCAAATCTCATCACCGTCTCAAGATTGACTCAGTCTTCCATCCTTCCGAGGTGGGTAAAATGAGGACTTGGATTGTGGGGGCAATGTGCTTGCTCTGTTAAAAAAGTGCAATTGCTAACATGTTGTAAGCCACCCTGAGTCTAAGGAGAAGGGTGTCATAAAGAAAAATTGAATGAATGAATGAATGAATGAATAAACGAACGAACAAACGAAGAAACAAACGAACAAACGAACAAACAAACAAACAAACAAACAAACAAACAAACAAACAAATAACCCACATATAAAAATCATACATCCCTTCTTGTGGCCAGGTCCTGGAGATAAACCATCCGATCAATGGCCCCAGGCCTTTTGGCAGAGCCAGGCCTTTAAGGCTTTTCGGAAGGCCAGTAGGGTGGGGGCGGTATGGATAAAATGGGCTAGATGGTTCCAGAGAACTGGTGCTGCCACAGAGAAGGCCCTCCCCTGTGGCCCCGCCAACCGACATTGCTTAGCTGACGGGACCTGGAGAAGGCCAACTCTTGTCGATGACTCTTGACAAGAGTTGGTAACTCTTGACAATACCTTGTCTCTGGCTGTATGGAGTATGATGGCATTGGAGGTAACTGGGCTGGACTGCTCAAGTCAATAAGCAGGGTTTCAGCCACAGCTGTGGCGTTTTCAATGAGTTCCTGTGTTGGGCAGAGGCTGAGCGCATAAATGTTAGTTATGCTCTATCACCCCATTGCTAAGAGATCCGTCAAGGGGGCGTGCATAAGCACACCAGTGTGTCTACCATTCTTATCCTACTGTCCCCATTCATTTCCTTCGTTCAGGTCCCTGTTAGAAACATAGAAACATAGAAACATAGAAGACTGACGGCAGAAAAAGACCTCATGGTCCATCTAGTCTGCCCTTATACTATTTCCTGTATTTTATCTTAGGATGGATCTATGTTTATCCCAGGCATGTTTAAATTCAGTTACTGTGGATTTACCAACCACGTCTGCTGGAAGTTTGTTCCAAGGATCTACTACTCTTTCAGTAAAATAATATTTTCTCATGTTGCTGTTCATATTCATACATGTTTGACAAATTAATAAGTAAAAATAAATGAAATAAATCTGCAGCTTTCGGTGGAATCTCAAACTTTGAGAATATCGGGCAACACTTTCATTTATTTACCCCCTTCTAGCGAAATTGAATGTGCCCATTAGGTTTCCAGGAGTGGAGAATCTAATTTTAAAATTCTCTTTTTTTTGCCACGATGCCTTTTCAACTATCTGCCAAATGAAACTAGTCTCCAGAGCTTTACCGATATCTCAGCGTTGATTGTCTGTCAAAGATTCAAGACTTGCTTTTTTGTTTTCCTGCTCCCATATGTGTGTGAGTGTGTGTGTGTGTGAGGGAGAGACTGTATTAATGTGTGTTTACACACACACCCCGTTCACTTTAACAAACTAACACATTCTGTTCCATGAAGGCGAGAGATTAATCTGCTGTGTTAAACGCACTATATTTATTAGCATGGCTAAGGGGGGATTTAGCACTCAGCAACAGAGAAATAAACTGCAGATCTATTGGTGCACTGCAGAGTAACTAAGTAAAGATTCAGGTGAAATCAAGGCAGCTTGTTTGGATTGAAACTCTTTAACTTCACCACCAACATCTTTAAAAAATCACCTCCTTCAGGTCTTGACAATGTGAAACATTCGTGGTGAAATGTATAAGGTTATAAAAATCAATTTTGCTATGACAAAAGGCTGGGAAATCAGAACACCATATGGGATTCGGGGATGAAAAAAGAGAAATGCGACATTCTACTCAAAAATGGATGCAAACATTCGCTCCGAGCCACTTTGAGTCTTCGGAGAGGGGCGGCATACAAATCTAATTAAATAATAATAATAATAATAATAATAATAATAATAATAATAATAATAAGAAGAAGAAGAAGAAGAAGAAGAAGAAATAGAAGAAGAAGAAGAAATAGAAGAAGAAGATGAAGAAATAGAAGAAGAAGAAGAAATAGAAGAAGAAGAAGAAGAAGAAGAAGAAGAAGAAGAAGAAGAAGAAGAAGAAGAAGAAGAAGAAGAAGAAGAAGATGAAGAAGAAGAACAACAACAACAACAACAACAACAACAACAAGGAGTTGGAAGGGACCTTGGAGATCTTCTAGTCCATCCCCTGCTTAGGCAGGAAACCCTACATTGCTTCCTTACTTTAATTGTTCATTACTTCATTACTTTAATAATTAATTGTTCTAATCATCAGGAAATTTCTCCCTTGTTCTGGGTTGCTTCTCTCCTTGATTAGTTTCCATCCATTGCTTCTTGTCCTATCCTCAGGTGCTTTGGAGAATAGCTTAACTCCGTCTTCTTTGTGGCAGCCCCTCAGATATGGGGAACACTGCTATCTTGTCACCCCTGGTCCTTCTTTTCATTAAACTAGACATACTCAGTTCCTGCAACCGTTCTTTATAATGTTTTAGCCTCCAGTCTCCTAATCCCCCTTTACCGCTCTTCTCGGTACTCTTTCTAGAGTCTTAACATTCTTTTTCCAGGCTATTTGTGCAGTCAGTCTGAGTTGAGGCTGACTCGAGTCTTTCTTTCAAAAACCACCGGAGTTTTGCTTCCAGATGAAAAGCTAAACCCCCTTGCCATATTGAAATGCAAATCCCCAGGTGTTTTTCTTTCAACATGTAGCTTCTTAGTGACACCAGTCACGCCAATTGATTCGAACAGATTAATGGATGTGAACGTCAGATTCAAGAAAGATTGAAATTAATCACGGTCCAATTTTATTTTATTTTTTTTAAAAAAGACCAGAGCAAGGAAACTCACCTGAGTTAAGAGTTCTTCAACACGTTTTCTGGCTACTCTTTCAAATCTGAAAAGGTTATTACTAGAAAATAATCTTTGGAATCCGATTCTCAAATTGGGCAGGCCATATCAGATTTCAGCGCCGTGGCTATTAACTACATGCTCTGAATTAACTAGAAAACATTGCTGTTTAAATTCTCTCTCTCTCTCTTTTTGAAAGAAAAATTAAAGATGCTTAACCACTGCGGTCAATTTTTTTTCTCTCCGTTCCATTCGATTTGAAGAGAGCCATCTTTTTTCTGCTGCTTTCAGATGACCTCTTATCATTTTTGCTAGCATGAGGTTTCTCTTGTGTTGTGTTTGGGTCTGGGCCAGCCGTTGCTCCCACAGATGGGAGAGACGCGGCACAAAGTGAGTGCGAAAGCCTGGAGGATGAGGCCACTGGTTCGCAGGACTCAGCAGACAGCCCAGGGGATTTGGCATGCAGTCCCCCAGACAGTTTTTCGTCCTTGGATTCTTCTGCAGATCAATACATAGACCTGCGTAGCCGAAGAGCTATGCAAAGGAGGGATCGATTGAAGGAGTATTATAAGTCATCAGAGTAGCACCTGGGCTGGGTGTAGTTCCCTTAATGAGGGCTCAAGGTATAAAAGGGAACAAAGACACAAGGCAAACTGTGGCTGTTTGTCTATGTTATTTTGTGGTTCCTGCTCTGAAGTTTCTGTTCTGTGCCTTTGGAGTTTTCAACCCAGCTTTTTCAGACATGTGGGAGGTGAAACCTCTGGGACTTGCTATTTGCTCCAAAGATTCAAAAGGACTCCTGAAACGTCTTTGCTCATTCCAGGTTGTCTTTGTTTGTTTTTTCCTGTGTTTCTGTATGCGGCTGAAGTAAGCCTTGCACTATCATTGTTTCCTGACACTAAGGACTATTTTGAGTAACCCTTTTTTGTTTATTTAATATAAGTTTGCTAATTAGCAGAGCACGTGTGTGTTTTATTTCTTTTCCTTGGACTATTACGCATTGCCTGAGCCCAGTCAGGCAGAACATCTTGTTCATCCAAAAAAAAAACTTTGGTTCAAAAATACTTTGAAGGATATTTTGGGCTCTTTTTAAAAAGTTACATTTTGTATGGGGATCTTTCTTCTTGCAGGAGTGGCCTACCCATTTTAGCATCTTATTTGTTTTTAGTTGACTCTTCCTCATCAGCTAGCCATACCCTCACTGAGACTTGAACTTGCAACCTTTGCCTTGTAAGGCAGAGAATTAACCTCCAGGTTACAGGATCCAATCTCTTCAGCTTTGTACCAGGGAAGGGTTACATATTTTTTGTGTCAAATCACCCTGATATATTGAAGGAACATCACAGCTCCTTTTTTGCCTCTCGGCCCAACCCAGGGCCATTTCCAAGGCAGTTAATTTATTCATAGCCGACAAACTATATTCTGTATGAGTCACATGTTTTTGCTGAATTTGAAAATTAATATATAAATTGTGATTCTACACAAAAATATGTAACCCTTCCATGGTGCAGAGCTGAAGGGATTGGATACTGTAGCCTAGAGGATAATTCTCTGCCTTACAAGGCAAAGGTTGCAGGTTCAAGTCCCAGTGGGTATGGCTAGCTGATGAGGCCAAAATAAGGCCGAAATAGATCTATCCTAGTCTCCCTTAATTTTCAAATTCAGCTCATCAACTCTTTTTCATTTCTTTGCAAGTTTGGAGTGTGTGGGGGGGGGGGTTGTGTGTGTGTGTGTGTGTGTAGACTTGGAAATAGCAATCAAGGTGGCCACTAAGGAATTGAAATAAGTATGACTTGCTGTTAGGGCAGATACATTAATTTTAAACATTATCTTTAACATCTTAAATATGTTTGACTTCACTAATCTCAAAATACAGTGAAATGGGACTCTGGATTTATTTTATTTTTTTGTCCTCAAGCTACAGTTTCTACATGCCAATTAGTGAGCCAATATTTTACTGACACAGCTTGCATAACAAAGCCAACTTGAAAATAGTTAGGTAATGAAACTAAAGATTTAGTTTGCTGTGCACCTTTTGGCCTTGCTGAAGGAGCATAATATCACTGTTCCAGAAGTAAATAAACTGAAAAATGAAACTGGTTCCCCTCTATTAGCATCCCTGGATCGTGGTCCTCCAATTAAACAATCCCTTTAAACTTAATTCTCTGGACTTTGACATTTAAAGAGCTGGAAAAACCTTAAGGATCAATTCTACCTAGCATCCATTCCAATGTAACTTTCTTTCTCCGCCCATTTGACAGACTTTTTTAAAAAATGCATGTAATTAGCATTTATTAAATTAATAATTTAATAATTAATAATTATTAAATTAATGGCCATGAATTTTACCCCTGTCTTTCTTGGATCACATAAAATTATCAGCCAATGGTACTTTCTTCCTAAGTTAAAAGTTTCTTAATAAGTCCTCCTTTTTGATATTTATATTGTCATTAGCATGTTTTGGCTAAAATGGAATATTTTCCCCCATGAATACTTAAATCCTTCCTTGTCGTCTCAGTGCTTCTTTGAACTCTGAGGCTTATTCTATGGATGTGCAGATTTCCATCAGTTTTTATGTAAATGGCCTGCCATATCTGTCAGTTGGATTCAGCCATTTGCTATTGAACCGATCTGGTTTCCCTTTCTACTTTTCCCCTGTAAAATTCATTATTCTTACATCAATCTCCTTGGTGGATTCTAACAATTCTACTATGGTGGGGGTTTTTTTCTCCTCTTCAAAGAACGCATCCCGTACAAACAAACAAAAAAAGCTATGGAGATAAAGCCGAGATGTTGGGTTGGCAACAAGATGGCAGTGAATTGCCACCTGCAAACCACATCTCTTCCAGGTGTAGCCTACGGCTCTATGCTGTCATGAGCATGCTACCTTATGCTAAAACATGTGAATAACAATTGCAGGAATGGTGTATGTCTAGTCTAGTAAAAGAACTAGGATGCATGTTAATAATGCTTATTGGTTTAACGTCTGCTCCCAGAAAAATAAGGAGGCACCATTTTGTGCTCAGGGTAACCTGATGAGCTTTAAATGTATTCATTGCCCGTGTCCCAAATCAGAGGTCTTCAAACTTGGCAACTTTAAGGTTTGTGGACTTTAGCTCTCAGAATTCTGGGAGTTGAAGTCCACAAGTCTTAAAGTTGCCATGTTTGGGGACCCTTGCCCCAAATAGTGTCAGATGACAGGTTTATTATTGGGTTGGTTCTCTTCCCAACAATTTCTACCTCTGGTTCTATTTGTTTCAGGGAACAGAGAACTAGGCTTCTACAGTGGTATCTCTACCCATGAACGCCTCTACTTACGAACTTTTCTAGATAAGAACCGGGTGTTCAAGATTTCCCCCCCTCTTCTCAAGAACCATTTTCCATTTACAAACCCGAGTCTCCGAAACTGTAACTGGAAAAGGTATGGAGAAGCCTCTGTGGGGCCTCTCTAGGAATCTCCTGGGAGGAAACAGGGCCAGAAAAGGCGGGGAGAAACCTCCGTGGGGCCTCTCCAGGAATCTCCTGGGAGGAAACAGGGCCAGAAAAGGCGGGGAGAAACCTCCGTGGGGCCTCTCCAGGAATCTCCTGGGAGGAAACAGGGCCAGAAAAGGCGGGGAGAAACCTCCGTGGGGCCTCTCCAGGAATCTCCTGGGAGGAAACAGGGCCAGAAAAGGTGGGGAGAAGCCTCCGTGGGGCCTCTCTAGGAATCTCCTGGGAGGAAACAGGGCCTCCACCCTCCCTTGGTTTCCCCAATTGCACACATTATTTGCTTTTTACATTGGTTCCTATGGGAAAAATTGCTTCTTCTTACAAACTTTTCTACTTAAGAACCTGGTCACGGAATGAATTAAGTTTGTAAGTAGAGGCACCACTGTATTATCTTTGTGTTTTACAGTTTAAATATGAGCTGCAGTTTTAACCTAGAGGTAAGGGGGGACAATAAAAACAGAAAGCCGCACATTATCCAAAGACGGGCTACAAGAATGGTGGAAGGTCTGAAGCATAAAACGTATCAGGAAAGACTTAATGAACTCAATCTGTATAGTTTGGAGGACAGAAGGAAAAGTGGGGACATGATCAAATCATTTAAATATGTTAAAGGGTTAAATAAGGTTCAGGAGGGAAGTGTTTTTAATAGGAAAGTGAACACGAGAACAAGGGGACACAATCTGAAGTTAATTGGGGGAAAGATCAAAAGCAACATGAGAAAATATTATTTTACTGAAAGAGTAGTAGATCCTTGGAACAAACTTCCAGCAGACGTGGTTGGTAAACCCACAGTAACTGAATTTAAACATGCCTGGGATAAACATATATCCATTGTAAGATAAAATACAGGAAATACTATAAGGGCAGACTAGATGGACCATGAGGTCTTTTTCTGCTGTCAGTCTTCTATGTTTCTCTGTTTCTATTATGGTAGACATTTTAAGGTTCTCATTATTAAACCGGAATCCACAGTGAATGCAATGGGGACAATCATTTCCCTTCTATTTATGCTACCATAAAAGGGCTGCTTTACTTCAAAGTAGCTAATGAAATGACAATAATTCACAGTCTAATCATTCCACCAATATATGATGTGAATCAAAGAATGTTTTCTTTTACTCTCCTGCCTTTCTTTTAAGAGTGAGATCTGGAGCTTCAAACCTCTAAGGAATTTCACACAGGGAGAGAGGCACAAATACACACAAATAATTATAAGCCAGAAGGTTGGATGAACGTTATGTTCAACAAGACAAAGGTATTCCTCATTCAAAGCTTGTTTGTACAAGCTTCTTGCAGGTTGCTTTTGACCTAATTGGACTGATAAACAATAGAGCTTAGACAGTTTGTAACTCCAAGGAAATAAAACACATTTTAGACCGAAGCTGAAATTATTGAGTTGTTATAGAAGTTTACAAATAAGACTATGTGCCCTTAGGATGCTTTGCTCGACTGATCTAACCAAAAACAAATAAATATGGTAATTGTAATTGAATATTTGACTGAACCTTGACTTTTTCCCCCATTTTCCGTTTCCCCCAGAGGGACAACAAAATACCAGATGAAACGCCATTGGCGGAGGATTGTACGAGCCACTCAAAGGCAAAATAGCAGCATGATAGAGGGGGGGGAGATTAAAAGCTATTCGTGTATTCATATACCTGCATACAATTAAAGATGAATCAACATTTCTCAGAAATCTTTTTTTTAGATAAAATCAAAAGGGTTCCCCCCCCTTTTTTTCTTCCCAACCCCTGCCTCTTCCAGAATAGCCTTCAAAAAAAATCTTCAAATTTATTTATACATTTGTCAAACAATTAAAGGATGGTCTACAACTAAAAGATGCATACCAAAAAGACAAAAGGGAATATGGTTTTCAGATGGGGAGAGATGAATTGGACAGGACACTATTAAAAAATGACGAAAAATTAATCGGCAAAATATACACATTTTTGATTCGTTATGAGACAGAAGTGGAAATCGCAAAAGAGAGTATGATAAGCTGGGGAATGAATTTTGGCTACACAATTGAATTAGAAAAATGGGAAAAATTATGGACTAATAATTGGCGGATGACAAAATTGATTGCATTCAAGGAAAACCAATTAAAAATGTTTTACAGGTGGCACCTATCACCGGAAAGACTATCAAAAAATGTTTCCAAAAACTTCCCTATTATGCTGGAAGTGCAAAAAAGAAAGAGGCACGTTCTACCACCAATGGTGGACATGCTCACAAGCAAAAAAGTTTTGGAATAAAATAACAAACTGGTTAAAAGAAATAGTAAAAGAAGAAATTGAAAAAAAACCAGAATTGTATTTATTGGGTATTTTTAATTAAAAAATTTTTGTGTGTGTGTGTGTATGTTTTTTCTTTTTTATGTTATATTTGAAAAAAAAACAAATAAATAATAAATAAAAATAAAAAATAAAAATAAAGGATGGTCTACGGAGAGGGGTGGCATACAAATCTAATAAATAAATAAATAAATAAATAAATAAATAAATAAATAAATAAATAAATAAATAAATAAATAAATGGTAATTTGTACAAATAAAGAATTAGATAAGTAACGATAAAAAGTAATGATAGAAGACAACAGAACAGTAGGACAGGGACGGTAGGCACAATGGTACACTTATACACGCCCCTTACGGACCTCTTAGAAACAGGGAAAGGTCAATTGTAGACAGTCTAAGGTTAAAGGTTTTGGGGAAGAAACCACAGAATCAGGTAGTGCATTCCAGGCGTTGATCACTCTGTTGCTGAAGTCGTATTTTTCACAGTCTAGTTTGGAGCGGTTGATATTTAGTTTAAATCTATTTCGTGCTCGTGTGTTGTTGCGCTTGAGCTCCAAGTTATTGCAATTGTTCTAAAACGGCATGAGATTGTAATTTTTAAAAGATGTGGCCTTCCCTGTCTCCAGAAACAGCAAAAAAAAAGGGGGAAAGAAACATAAAGAAGTAAAAGAAAGCAAGGAAAGAAAAAAATATATACTTACAGGCATTGCTAATGTTGAAGCCCTATCTGGAACAACCCGTGGAGAAATGGCCAAGTCCTAAAAGAAATATAGCACAGAAATGTTTACCGCTAATTCTTTGTAGGTATCTGTGGCTTTGTGCAAATTCTTGGAATCACAGTTCTCAGAGCAACCTATTTGTCACTTACGTATTGTGTCAGTAACACAGTGGTGTGTTTATTATTCTCCGAGTGCGTGGTTTTCCTTATGTCCCAATAATCATCCATGGACAAAGCACAGCTGCTCCAGTTTGATTTCTTTGCACATGGATGTGTACCTATCTCACATTTAAAAGAGCAAAGCCGAACGGCTTCCTTTCGAAGTTCAGTTTTATTTCTGTTCCTGGCTCTCCAAATGAAGAATGGGAAGTCTACACCGTTTGAGAAATGTGGCATTTGGAGTCCCTGTAAAATGATGGTCACCCAAGGAATCGCCCTTTTGCTCATGTGGAACAGAAAAAAAAAAGGATGCTTTGTCATCAACCCAGTAACATTCCAAAAGATGCATTTGCCCACCATCTCTGATATTTTATTTTACTTTGCTACAATTATTTATTTATTTTATTTATTTATTGGATTTGTATGCCGCCCCTCTGCGGCTAACAACAGTGATAAAAAACAGCATGTAACAATCCAATACTAAAAAAAACACCAAAAAAACCCTTATTATAAAACCAAACATACATGCAAACATACCATGTGTAAATTGTAAAGGCCTAAGGGGAAAGAATATCTCAGTTCCCCCATGCCTGACGGCAGAGGTGGGTTTTAAGGAGCTTACAAAAGGCGAGGAGGGTGGGGGCAATTCTAATCTCTGGGGGGAGTTGGTTCCAGAGGGCCGGGGCCGCCACAGAGAAGGCTCTTCCCCTGGGTCCCGCCAAATGACATTTAGTTGACGGGACCCGGAGAAAGCCCACTCTGTGGGACCTAACTGGTCGCTGGGATTCGTGCAGCAGAAGGCAGTCCCTGAGATAATCTGGTCCGGTGCCATGAAGGGCTTTATAGGTCATAACCAAGACTTAATGTTTAGCCGTATGCATATCAGCTTAAATTTGGGGATTCATTTGCTTTACCAAATATATATATATATGGTGCTTCAAATCCACCTCCCCCAGTGTGCCCTTTCTTAATTAATTCAGGCAACCTTTGCTGCAATTTTAAAAGCAAATTCTATTATCACCATTCAAACCTGAGAGAGGAATCATAATGGATCTCAATTGCGCATTCAGATTAATCCTGTTATGAGCTGTAATTAACATTCCCGACAAGCCTAATTCGATGCCCTCCCCAACTAAATTTGCTACTAAGTAGATAATTTAATTGCTCTATAGATGTGCTGATCAATATCGTTGCAAGGTAAAAACGATGACACCAGAATAGATTTCTCCTATCGATTGTCTTGTTCGACAGTCACCTGCTTTTCATGTACAGTGATACCTCTACTTACGAACTTAATTCATTCCGGGACCAGGTTCTTAAGTAGAAAAGTTTGTAAGAAGAAGCATTATTTTCCCATAGGAATCAATGTAAAAGCAAATAATGTGTGCGATTGTGGAAACCACAGGGAGGGCGGAGGCCCTGTTTCCTCCCAGGAGATTCCTAGAGAGGCCCCACGGAGGCTTCTCCCCACCTTTTCTGGCCCTGTTTCCTCCCAGAAGATTCCTAGAGATGCCCCACGGAGGCTTCTCCCCACCTTTTCTGGCCCTGTTTCCTCCCAGAAGATTCCTAGAGATGCCCCACGGAGGCTTCTCCCCACCTTTTCTGGCCCTGTTTCCTCCCAGAAGATTCCTAAGAGGCTTCACAGAGGCTTTTCCAGCCCTCCCTGCCTTAAAGTTTCAGAGGGTCGGATTTGTAAGTGGAAAATGGTTCTTATCTAGAAAAGTTCTTAAGTAGAGGCGCTCTTAGGTAGAGGTACCACTGTATTTGTAAAAAATTAAAGAGGCAGGGTTGGTTTGGGTTTTTTTTTCCCTGAAGGACACTCTTAACGAAAATATTATGCATAGGGAATAAATGGTTTCCTCGCAGCCTTGAAGCAGAGTTGCACAGAAGCAAAAAAATGGTGAATTCCAGCTTGGGAATCTGTCTATCGTGCCATTCCTGCTCCAAAATCTATGGGCGTGCCATTCCCGGGCCATATCCACTGCCCGGATGACATCCCCCTACACGTGGGGAGGAGCCCACGACTGCTTATATACCATTCCATAGTGCTTTACAGCCTTCTTTAACTTAAATACAGAGCAGCCTATTGCCCCCCAACAATTTTCATTTTACTGACCTCAGAAGGACAGGAGGCTGAGTCAACCTTGAGTCGGTCAGAATCGAACTCTTGGCAGCGGGCAGAGTCAACCTGCAATGCTGCATTCTAACCACTGCGCCCCCACAGATCATTCAAAGTTTGATTTGAAAGAATGAGATTTTTTTGTATTTTTTTTTTTTACAAAGATGAGAATGTAGATAGTCCTCAATTTGCAACCATAACTGAGGGCAAAATCTCCCTTGTTAAGCAAGACAATTACTAAATGTCATTTGGTGGGACCCAGGGGAAGAGCCTTCTCTGTGGTGGCCCCAGCCCTCTGGAACCAACTCCCCCCAGAGATTAGAATAGCCCCCAACCTCCTTGCCTTTCGTAAGCTCGTTAAAACCCACCTCTGCCATCAGGCATGGGGGAACTGAGATACTCTTTCCCCCTAGGCTTCTACAATTTATACATGGTATGTTTGTATGTATGTTTGGTTTTATAATAAGGATTTTTAGTTGTTTTAGTATTGGATTGTTACATGCTGTTTTTTATCACTGTTGTTAGCCGCCCCGAGTCCATGGAGAGGGGCGGCATACAAATGCAATAAATGAATGAATGAATGAATGAATGAACGAACGAATGAACGAATGAATGAATGAGTTTGGGCAACCTGTCTCAAGACCCATTTCTTGCCACAGTTAAGTTAATCACTGCATTTGTTCAGTTAGTAACCTGGTTGTTAAATGAATTGGGCTTCCTCCTTGACTTTGATTGTCAGAAGGTCACAAAATTACCCCAGGATATTGCAACCATCATAAAGTACAAATTGTCAAGCATTTGATTTTGGTCATATGACGATGGGGATGTTGCAACAGTCACACGTGTGAAAAACATTCCTCAGTCACATTTTCTAGCGCTGTTGTAACTTCAAACGGTCACTAAATGAATGGCTGTGTCAGGAAGCTACCTGTGCACCCTTCTCCTTGAGGTCTGGCAAACCATCAGCCGAATGATGGTTTGGGCAGGAGACCTTACACTACTTCAGACAGATGGTTATCCAACATCTTCTTAAAAACTTCTAGTGTTGGAGCATTCACAACTTCTGGAGGCAAATTGTTCCACTGATTAATTGTTCTAACTGTCCAGGAAATTTCTCCTTAGTTCTAAGTTGCTTTTCTCCTTGTTTAGTTTCCACCCATTGCTTCTTGTTCTACCCTCAGCTGCTTTGGAGATTAGTTTGACTCGCTCTTCTTTGTGGCAGCCCCTGAGATACTGGAACACTGCTATCATAGAAACATAGAAGACTGACGGAAGAAAAAGATCTCATGATCCATTTCATCTGCCCTTGTACTATTTCCTGTATTTTATCTTAGGATGGATATATGTTTATCCCAGGCATGTTTAAATTCAGTTACTGTGGATTTACCAACCACGTCTGCTGGAAGTTTGTTCCAAGCATCTACTACTCCTTCAGTAAAATAATATTTTCTCATGTTGCTTCTGATCTTTCCCCCAACTAACCTCAGATTGTGCCCCCTTGTTCTTGTGTTCACTTTCCTATTAAAGGATTGCATTTGGCTTTGGAGTCTACAGTGGATCGGTATGATTTTCTCATGGTGCTCAGTTTAGATATCTTTCTAGATCACGACTGGACTTCCTGGAATGTTAGCGTTCCCAAAGCGGGCTCAGGTTCTTGTGTCAAAATGCATCTTACAAGCTTTCGGCCATGAAGGTAAGCTTAAGTGCACCTTTTATAACGGTAGGCATCTGTGAATGAATTCTTCTTAAGGCCGACAGCTGTGCTTCACATCTTGTTTTCATCACTTGAGTGACTGCACTGACAAGCAAAGATAGATGGGATGCCCTGAAGTCCATGTTTACCTCATAAGGACTGCTGCCTTGAAGGTGACCATTTGAACAAAACAGGCTTCTTAAAAAGCAACAACTAAGCAACCGGGTTCTAGAATGACTTTTGGAGTTTACAACTCCAAAGATAAAGAAATGTCACCAAGAGGTACCTGAGCATGCTTTTACTAAAGTAGCCAAAATCCAGTTCAGAATTCTCTTTCAAAATGGATCGTCGGATGTTCAAAGCAATCCAGAAAGTAAGTCTTAAAGGTAGCATAGATCAAGCTATTTCTGTTTGGAGCATGCTTACCTCCTGTGGCCAAGATGTTTGCTTAGGACTTTCTCTCTAAATTGGTTGTGTTATGTAATGGAAATCTTGTAAGGACTTGTAAAGACGTATAAAGGCGTCAAGAGTTGTTAACCTAATCTTACGTAGCTTCTGCTCTGATAATCTCACACTACTAACCAGATCATACAAAACTTTCACCAGCCCAATCCTTGAATACAGCTCATCTGCCTGAAACCCACACTGTTCAGAGATATGTTACTAGAAGAGCCCTCCACTCCTCCACTCGCAACAGAGTACCCAACACAACTAGACTTACAATCCTTTAGAAAGCTTAGAACTACGTCACTTTAAACATGACCTAAGGGCCTCAGGGGGCGAGAGAAGCTGTTTTTGCCCTTCCAGGCAATGAATTATGGGTGTGGGCACTCGAGCATGTGCAATAATGCACACCCACACTCTTTCGGCACCCAAGGAAAAATAGGTTTGCCATCACCGCCATAGAGTACATTATGGCTCTATGCATAACCTTAGCAATTAATTCATTATTTTTGCAATTCCCATCAAATCAACAGACTTTCTGCAGTTTTAACTCTGCGCTGCTGTCTTACCCCACCAAGGTCAGCACAGTTCCAGATATCTAAAATAATCACAAGCTAAGACACAATCTGAAGTTAGTTGGGGGAAAGATAAAAAGCAACATGAGAAAATATTATTTCACTGAAAGAGTAATAGATCCTTGGAACAAACTTCTAGCAGACATGGTAGATAAATCCACAGTAAGTGAATTTAAACATGCCTGGGATAAACATATATCCATTGTAAGATAAAATACAGAAAATAGTATAAGGGCAGACTAGATGGACCATGAGGTCTTTTTCTGCCGTCAGTCTTCTATGTTTCTATGTTTCCATCTTTTCACCATGCAACTGCAAGAGCAATCATGGGCTTTCCCAAATACTACTACTACTACTACTACTACTACTACTACTACTATTATTATTATTATTATTATTATTATTATTATTATATTATTAATTAGATTTTTATGCCGCACCTCTCTGAAGATTCGGAGCGGCTGCCCATGTCACATCAACACTCCGCAGTCTGCATTGGTTGCCAATCAGTTTCGGGTCACAATTCAGTGTTGGTTATGACCTATAAAGCCCTTCATGGCATTGGACCAGAATACCTCCGGGGCCGCCTTCTGCCGCACGAATCCCAGCGACCAATTAGGTCTCTGGGTCCCGTCGATGAAACAATGCCGTCTGGCGGGACCCAGGGGAAAAGCCTCCTCTGTGGCAGCCCCGGCCCTTTGGAACCAACTCCTCCCGGAGATCAGGATT
The DNA here is from genome assembly GCF_031021105.1 of Erythrolamprus reginae. NCBI lineage: Eukaryota > Metazoa > Chordata > Lepidosauria > Squamata > Dipsadidae > Erythrolamprus > Erythrolamprus reginae. The sequence goes on from NC_091958.1 coordinate 9,680,166, forward strand.
GCCCCCACCCTCCTTGCCTTTCGCAAACTCCTAAAAACTCACCTTTGCCACCAGGCTTGGAGAAATTGATTCCCCTCGGCCGTTTATGTATGATTTGTTTGGGTTGTATGATTGTTTTTAAATTAAGGGTTTTAACTGTTCTGTTCTTAATCATTGGATTTGTATTGTGTATTGTTGTGAGCTGCTCCGAGTCTTCGGAGAAGGGCGGCATACAAATCTAAATAATAATCTAAATAATAATAATAATAATTTAATAATAATTTCGTAAACTACTCAAGACCCACCTATACCACCAGGCATGTGGGATTTGAGACATCTTTCCCCCAGGCTCCTTATAATTTATGTTTGGTATGTATGTGTTGTCTGGTTTTAATATGATAGGGTTTTAGTTATTTCTTTAAATATTAGATTTGTGCCATTATAATATTGTTTTTATCATTGTTGTGAGCCGCCCCGAGTCTTCGGAGAGGGGCGGCATACAAATCTATTATTATTATTATTATTATTATTATTATTATTATTATTATTATTAATCATCACCATCATCATCACCATCTACTTACCTGCCCCCCCGGTTCAGAAGTGCACCCTTTGCGCATGTATATGTTGCTTTGATCACATGCGCCCCCCATCATGCACATTGTTTTCACCCACTATATATGCGTAGAAGCCTTTGCACATGCCTTTGCGCAATACCAAAATGATATTGTCCGGGCAACTGGGTGGAGCCTCATGTTACTGCTGCTACTGGTTTTCCATGCCGCCACTGGTTGCCGCTACCAATAAACCCAGACTGGGGCAAACTGGTAGCATTTTATCCCTGGTTCTCACAGCATATGGTTTCAAATAAGAAGGAACCGACAGCAAATGTCCATTTCCCTATAAATCCCCACTAATATGAGTCATTCCAATATCTAATCATTGCCTTAATGTACACTTGAATCAATCGACTATGAGAGTAAGAAGAACACACTTTTAAATTGAGGGCAAGGGGGTCAGCTGATGATATATTTGCTAGCCTGCCATAGACTGTGTAGTGTTTTCATTCCTCACAAACACACTGCAGTAAAGATTCTGCAAACAAATGCCTCATCCAGAGTAATCTTAATCACATTTCCCAGCAGAGAGGAAATTGGGCTTTTCGGTAGCCTTTTCACACTTTAAGATAAGTTGAAAATGTAAGAAGCCGCTTCCATGTATTTAAATTAAGAGAAAGTGGTTTGCATAGATGTTTATCGGGTTCATAATTATTCTGCTCTCCTCTCAAGTGAATTCTTCAGGTTTGCCACCCAAGGCAATAAATTACTTAACTTTCTAATTGTATTTTAATACTCCCCACAGCATTCGGCTGTATTATATAGAGCGGTGCTGCGTCTTATTTCAATGTGGTTGGATATTTTGAGATTCCTGGCAGCAAATAGGGATGCAATGGTTGACAGCTCTACACTCAAAGAGAGAACTTTTGGCCAACTGAGTTTCAACTTTTAAGACTGACAGCCAAGATAAAGGCCACACTTGGAATACGGGATTCAGTTTTGGTCACCGCGATGTAAAAAGGATGTTGAGACTCTAGAAAGAGTGCAGAGAAGAGCAACAAAGAGGATTAGGGGTCTGCAGGCTAAAACATATGAAGAACAGTTGCTGGAATTGGGTATGTCTAGTTCAGGGGTAGGCAAAGTTGGCTCTTCTATGTGGACTTCAATTGCCAGAATTCCTGAGCTAGCATGATTGACTCAGGAATTCTGGGAGTTGAAGTCCACAAGTCCTAGAAGAACCAAATTTGCCTACCCCTGGTCTAGCTCAATGAAAAGAAGGACAAGGAAAGACATAGAAGAAAAAAGGGGGACATGATCAAAACATTTAAATATGTTAAAGGGTTAAATAAGGTTCAGGAGGGAAGTTTTTTTAAACTGCAGAAAAAACAATTGCTGCCAATCTGTCTTCCATTGAGGACCTGTATACTACACGAGTCAAAAAGAGGGCGGTGAAAATATTTACTGACCCCTCGAATCCTAGACATAAATTGTTTCAACTCTCTCTCTCTGTGCGTATGTAGAGGAAAAGATATGAAAAATACCTTATAGGACAGAGGTCTTCAAACTTGGCAACTTTAAGACTTGTGGACTTCAGCTCCCAGAATTCTCCAGTCAGCTGGCTGGAGAATCCTGGGAGTTGAAGTCCATAAGTCTTAAAGTTGCCATGTTTAAGGACCCTATCATAGAACAAGGATGGGCGACTCTGACAAATTTACAACCCGTGGACTTCAACTCCCAGAATTCCTGAGCCAGTCGGAAAGTTGCCAGAGTCGCCTACTCTTGCCGTAAAAGAAGCAAGTAATTTTACCTCAGAGGGGAATTGCCAATGGGGGGGAAAAAGGATTGGAGACTGCTCAAACTGAAAAACAAACCCCGTGACAGGGAAAAGACAAAATGGAGGCATGTCCTTAATGTAAACCAAAAAACCTGAAGGGTGAGAAGCACCTACCGCAATGACGAATTGAAAATAAAAACTGCCAAACTTTATCATATGATTAACCATTGTAAAATAAATTATCTCTTCTATCAAATCTCTTCCAGATAACTGCATATTATATATCTTCTTGTCATAGTGTGCTTTTTTGGAAAAAAAAATTGCAAACTTTGTGGGAGGCCTTTCCCTTCAACCTTTGCTGGTAGAGTATTCTACCAGTTCATTATTGCTTCAGTCTAGAGCAGTGATTTTCAACCTTTTTTGAGCCGCGGCACATTTTTTACATTTAGAAAACCATGGGGCACATTGAGTGGGGATGGGGGGGGGCTAAAAAAAGTTTGGACAAAAAAATTCTCTCTCTCTCTCTTCCTCCCTTTCGCTCTATTTCTCTCTCTCTCCCTACCTCCCTCTTTCTCTCTCTTTCTCTTTTTTCTCTCTCTCTCCTTCCCTCTTCCTTCCTTCCTTCCTTCCTCTTTTTTGCTCTTTCTCTCTCCCTCCCTACCTCCTTCTATGTCTTTCACTCTCCCAACTTCCCTCTCTCTCTTTCTCTCTCTCTCTCTTTCTCTCTTGTTCACTTGTTCTCTTTCTTTCTTTCTCTCTCTCATTCTTTCTTTTTCCCTCTCTTTCTTTCTCTCTCTCTTGCTTTCTTTCTCTCTCTGTTTTCTTTCTCTCTCTCTCTTGCTTGCTTGCTTTCTCTCTCTCTTTCTCTTTCTCTCTTTCTTTCTTTCTCTCTCTCTTGGTTTCTCTCTCTCTCTCTCTCTCTTTCTTTCTCTCTCTCTTGTTTTCTTTCTCTCTCTGAGCTTCGCGGCACACCTGACCATGTCTCACGGCACACTAGTGTGCCGCGGCACACTGGTTGAAAAACACTGGTCTAGAGAATTGGTGGATAACGAAGCTATACATATTTTAAAAAGGCAGTTTAATGAAAGAAGCCAGGATGATTAAAAAACAAAAAAACAAAACATCCACTGGATGGCAGTGATGAGGAGCAGATAAGGAAGACTTGGGTTAGATAATTATCTTTCCTTGCATCATTTTTAATGTTGCCGATTATAGCTTGCACCAACACACTGTAAGAATAACAGTGAGTTACTCTTTGTCTAAAGATATATTGCCCTTTTCTTGGATAGGTCTTTCCATCAAAGCTGAATCCATAATGGAATTTTGTCCATGAGTTTTTAAATGTTTGTTGATTCATGTCGGAAGCATCACAGTTATCATAAGGTACATTATAGGAGATGGGTTTCGAACTCAGGGCTTGGGGGCTGGATCTGGGAGCTTAAATCTGGCTGCCTTGGAAACAGCAAAGGTCCAGCTTCTGGTAGCTCTGCCCGTGAAAATGATGCTTGCGAGGGACGTGAGAGCTTTGTTTTCACTGGCAGAGGGTTGCGGGACGCCATCGCAGCCAAAAACGGAGCTCAGGGGCCAATTTTCATGGGCAGAGCCCTTGGACCACCACAAGGACCCCTGACATGGGAGTGATGTCGAGATGGCCATGCCCCTTGGCCACACATACCCAAGACCCCCTCTCAGTTCAAACACAACCCTGATGCAGCCCTCAATGAAATCGAGTTTGATGCCCCTGCTCTAGGACATAAAATTTAAAATATCTAGCATCCCTTTTTGCTTTTGAGGCAAAAAAAAAATTTTTTTTTTGCTTCTTGGCAACTTTATTTGTTTTTTTTTTCCTTTTTTTCTATCATGTACAGTGTTCCCTCGATTTCCGCGGGGGATGCGTTCCGAGACCGCCTGCGAAAGTCGAATTTCCGCGAAGTAGAGATGCGGAAGTAAATACACTATTTTTGGCTATGAAAAGTATCCCAAGCCTTCCCTTAACACTTTAAACCCCTAAATTACAATTTCCCATTCCCCTAGCAACCATTTAGATTATTACTCACCATGTTTATTTATTAAAGTTTATTTAAAAAAATGTTTTTTAAAGGCAGACGAAAGTTTGGCAATTACATATGACGTCATCGTGCAGGAAAAACCGTGGTATAGGGGGGAAAACCGCAAAGTATTTTTTAATTAATATGTTTGGGAAACCGTGGTATAGACATTCCGCGAAGTTTGAACCCGCGAAACTCGAGGGAACACTGTATTTTCTTTCCCGGGCACCAAGAAACCCTCAATTTTTATTAACAGCAAACAATACCATTTTTAGACATGGAATTCCACCCCGAATCACATTCTGGTATCCATTTTTGTTTTTTGAGATGAAAAATTGTACTGCAGGCTACTTCTGCTGATCGCCAGCTTTCAGCTTTTCCGCAGATGGAATCTCATCAGCCTCAAGGTTGACTCATCCTTCCATCCTTCCAAGGTGGATAAAATGAGGACCCAGCTTGTTGGGGGCAATCTGCTTACTTTCTTTAAACCACTTAGAGAGAGCTGAAAAGCACTGTGAAGCAGTATATAAGTCTAAATGGTATTGCTACTGCTACTTTTTTCAGTGCTGTTGTAACTTCAAATGGTCACTAAATGAACTATTGTAAAATGAGGACTATCTATATTATTATTAAAGATAATAGGTTTCTTTCTTTCCTTTTTCCCTTCCTTCCTCTTTTCTTCTTTTCTTTTTCCTTCCTTTCCTTCCTATCTCCTTTCTTTCTTTCTTTCTTTCCTTCCTTCCTTCTTTCTTTCTTTTTCTTTCTCTCTCTGCCTTCCTTCTTTTCTTTTTCCTTCCTCCCTTTCCTTTCATACATCCTTCCTTCCTCCCTTCCTCCTCCTTCATTATTTTCTCTCTCTCTCTCTCTTTCTCTCTCTCATTCTCTCTCTCTTTCTTTCTCTCTTTCTCTCTCTCTCTTTCTTTCTCTCATTCTCTCTTTCTTTCTTTCTCTCTCTCTCATTCTCTCTCTCTTTCTTTCTTTTTCTTTTTTTCTCTCTCTCTCTTTCTTTCTCTCATTCTCTCTCTCTTTCTTTCTTTCTTTCTTTCTCTCTCTCTCTCTCTCTCTCTTTCTCTCTTTCTTTCTCTCTCTCTCTCTTTCTCTTTCTCTCTCTCTCAGACCAACCATATTCTACATGAATCTACACAGCCTTGGATATACTGTACTGTATAATATCTACAGAACAGGACATTCTCCTAAGAGCCATTGTACAAATGTAATAAGGACAATTCAAAATAGATGCTTTTTTCCTGAATGTCTCTTCATAGATAATATATATACATTCATCATAGTTATGCCTATTATTGCATCATAATTATAAATATACAAAGACTTCATTAGCAAATGAATGAATCATTAAGCAGGCATGAATATATTCAGTCATAATGGGAGCTTATGGCCACATGTAAGTCCCTATACTGCATCAGGAAAATATACTCCAAAGTCTTTAATGTTGCAATTAAGATGCCTGGGCTGTTTTCCACTCATGTTCAAAATGCTGAGGATTAATGTAAACATGTTAAATAGGCAGTCTTGAGGGCATGCCAAGTAGGACTTTATTAAACACATTTTGTGAAAAAAAATGTTATCATTTTTGAAAGGGTCACTCTTTGTGTGCACCATGGGAATCATTATGTTGGAGAAAAAAAAGCTGTTACTGGGAACGAAGCATCTGAATTTATATCCGCATCTATAGATGCATATCTTGATGTATTAGAGTCTGGAATGGATCTTTTTTTCTCCCCTTCAGTCTGAAATGAATAAACACTGTTCTTGTTACATCTAATCTCTTCATCTCTAGGCACAAAAGGATTCTGAGTGAATGGGCTAAGATCTCTGCTCCATGTTTATCTGTTAGTTTATTTATTCAATGTACAGTGGTGCCTCGTTTTACGAACGCCTCTTCATACAAACTTTTTTCACCTTATGAACCCGAGCCGCCGCCGCTAGGATGCCCCGCCTCCGGACTTCTGTTGCCAGCCGAAGCGCTGGGATTCCCCTAAGGCTCCCCTCGCTGGGATTCAAAGCAGCACCGGCAAAAATGAAGGGGATCCCAGTGAGGAGAGCCTCAGGGAAATCCCAGTAATGCAAGAATGGGTGCTTTAGATGGCAATGAAGTCCAATTAGGCTGACAAACCCACCTTTTTTGGTCTCTTGGAAAAGCAGCAGGATAGGGGGGTCAACTCTGCGAAAGTTGTGAGCACTCCAACACTTGGGACTTTCTAGGGGAGGTTGGACTGCCATTTGTCCAAAGTGGTGTAAGGTCTTTTGCCTGGGCAGGGGCTCGGACTAGATGATCTACAAGATCCCTCCCAGCATTAATAAATTAAAAAAAAATCTTTGTTTCTCTTCTCTGCATTCCTCTTTGTACTGTTTTCACCATGATGGTGAAGCAGAGCTTTTTATCCAAGTCCTATTCCAGTGGTGCCAAAAATAGAGTGCGTGCCTACATGCGCAAGTGCCCACACCCATAATTCAATTCCTGGGTAGGGTGAAAACAGCTTCCTCCATCCCCCAGAGGCCCTCTGGAGGCCGGAAACGGCCTGGTTCCCAACTTCTGGTGGGCCCAGTAGGCTCGTATTTCTTCCTCCCCAGGCTCCAAAGGCTTCCCTGGAGCCGGGGGAGGATAAAAACGTCCCCCCATCCCCCCAGAGGCTCTCTGGAAGCCAAAAAAGCCCTCCCAGAGCCTCTGTGCCAGCCGAAAATCAGCTGGCCGGCACATTATTATTATTATTATTATTATTATTATTATTATTATTATTATTATTATTAATTAGGTTTGTATGCCGCCCCTCTCCATAGACTCGGGGCGGCTCACAACACTAACAAGAACAATGTAAGAACAAATCTAATAATTTAAAAAACGCTAAAAACCCCATTATTAAAAACAAACATACACACAAACATACCCTGTATAAACTGTATAGGCCCAGGGGAGATGTCTCAGTTCCCCCATGCCTGATGGAACAGATATGGGTCTTAAGAGCTTTATGAAAGGCAAGGAGGGTGGGGGCAGTTCTAATCTCCGGGGGGGAGCTGGTTCCAAAGGGTCGGGGCCACCACAGAGAAGGCTCTTCTCTTGGGTCCCGCCAAACGACATTGTTTAGTCGACGGGACCCGGAGAAGGCCAACTCTGTGGGACCTAACCGGTCGCTGGGATTCGTGCGGCAGAAGGCGGTCCTGCAGGTATTCTGGTCCGATGCCATGAAGGGCTTTATAGGTCATAAATACATGCACGTTGGAGCTGAGCTAGGGCAACGGCTCGTATGCAAGAAAATATGGTTTTATGGGCCACCTCTGGCACCCGTGCCATATGTTTGCCATCACTGACCTACAAGGTCCCCCCCCCCAAATCTAATAAATAAAACAAAACTTTGTTTCTCTTCTCTGCACTCTTCTTTGTACTGTTTTTCAGCACTATGGAGAAGCAGAGCTTTTTATCCAAGTCCTATTCTTATCTCGACTCCTTCCATTAAGGTGCGTGAAACATTATCCTTGCTGAAGTTCTATGAAGCAGTCCTAAAGCCTTATTGCAGTTAATGACACAGGTAATGCTATTCCAAATGCTCCCTATGAATGCCATACAACCCTCAGCTGGAGACTAATTTTTTTCCACCTCGTCCACCCACACTGTCGTTGACTGATAATCAGGTATCTTAGATGTCAAACCGGAAGAGAACATTGGAAAGCCTCTTGCTTGTTTGCACAAACCATTGGCAATCACGCTGTGCTGTTCAAATTTGCCTCAGGTCATTAATGTGGAGAGCTTGCTAATGGGATAGCAATTCCACACCCCCAATTCTTTGGAAAAAAAAAATAATCTCCCTGGACTCAAAAGGGAGCAAAATGAAGCAAAAAGGGAATAGAAGTTCAGATGACACACTAGTGAATGAAAAGGGGTGAGGAATAAAAGTGTTATTAGACAAATAGATAAAATGTCACTACAGAGCACTGCACACCAAGACAACTAGACACGTGCAGTTTTTTCCCAAACGCCATCACTCCACTAAACAAATACTTCCCTCAACACTGTCAGGCTTTTTACTAAGTCTGCACTACTATTACTACTAGTTTTTTCTCATCATTCCTATCACCCACCTCCTCCCACTTAGGACTGTATGACTGTAACTTGTTGCTTGTATCCTAAGATTTTTATTAATATTGATTGTTTCTTCACTGCTTATTTGACCCCTATGACAATCATTAAGTGTTGCACCACATGATTTTTGACCAATGTATCTTTTTCTTTTATGTACACTGAGAGCATATGCACCACGACAAATTTCTTGTGTGTCCAATCACACTTGGCCAATAAAACTCTATTCTATTCTATTCTATTCTATTCGTGTGTAACTTGTTGCTTGTATCCTAAGATTTTTATCAATATTGATTGTTTCTTCATTGCTTATTTGACCCCTATGACAATCATTAAGTGTTGCACCACATGATTCTTGACCAATGTATCTTTTTCTTTTATGTACGCTGAGAGCATCTGCACCAAGACAAATTCCTTGTGTGTCCAATCACACTTGGCCAATAAAACTCTATTCTATTCTATTCTATTCTATTCTATTCGTGTGTAACTTGTAGCTTGTATCCTAAGATTTTTATTAATATTGATTGTTTCTTCATTGCTTATTTGACCCCTATGACAATCATTAAGTGTTGCACCAATGTATCTTTTTCTTTTATGTACGCTGAGAGCATATGCACCAAGACAAATTCCTTGTTTGTCCAATCACACTTGGCCAATAAAACTCTATTCTATTCTATTCTATTCTATTCTATTCGTGTGTAACTTGTAGCTTGTATCCTAAGATTTTTATTAATATTGATTGTTTCTTCATTGCTTATTTGACCCCTATGACAATCATTAAGTGTTGCACCCATGTATCTTTTTCTTTTATGTACGCTGAGAGCATATGCACCAAGACAAATTCCTTGTTTGTCCAATCACACTTGGCCAATAAAACTCTATTCTATTCTATTCTATTCTATTCGTGTGTAACTTGTAGCTTGTATCCAAAGATTTTTAGTAATATTGATTGTTTCTTCATTGCTTATTTGACCCCTATGACAATCATTAAGTGTTGCACCAATGTATCTTTTTCTTTTATGTACGCTGAGAGCATATGCACCAAGACAAATTCCTTGTGCGTCCAAGGCTTGAGAATAGGAAAGAGAGTTGGATGGGAGATAAAGGGGAGGAGTGAGGGAAGGGAAGGAGAAGGAGAGGATCAGAGGAGAAAGTAGAAAATGAGAGAAGAAGGGAGAGAAGGGGAAAAATGGGAGGGAAAGAGGGGAAGGGTTGTGGAATAAGGGAAGGATATGGATTATATCGATTATATAGTTTATGTATCAATTTTAGGAAAGATAAGGTAAATGTTTATTAATGGCTAAGAGATTATATATTTGTGTATTTGTATGAGAAATTAAAAAAAACACACTTCAAAGTGTTTAAAGTTGAAAGCCGCCCTGAGTCCCTAGGGAGTTGGATGGCATAAAAATATAAATAAACAAACAAATGAATGAATGAATAAATGAATGAATGAATGAATGAGAGAAAGAGAGAAAGAGAGAAAGAGAGAAAGAGAGAAAGAGAGAAAGAGAGAAAGAGAGAAAGAGAGAAAGAGAGAAAGAGAGAAAGAGAGAAAGAGGGAAAGAGGGAAAGAGGGAAAGAGGGAAAGAGGGAAAGAAGGAAAGAAGGAAAGAAGGAAAGAAGGAAAGAAGGAAAGAAAGAAAGAAAGAAAGAAAGAAAGAAAGAAAGAGTTTATGAATATCAATCTTTGTGAACACCTTCCCAGGAGTTTTAAGAAAAAGAAATATTGTACTTTTATTTTCTCTTTAATTTGGAATTTTTTCTTTTCCTCTCCTAGATATTTTTTCTTCCTTTCATCAGACCGTCTTTGGCAAAATGGATGAAAAATAAATTGAAAGAGAAACTTTGAAGCTTTAAGAGCATCTGAAAAAAAAAAACCCAGATAAAATATAATAGTAGTAAGAAATGCAGGACATCAATTTGAGATCAATTGCACCGGTAGACAATTCAAGAGGTTTGTCCTTATCTCTCAAGCCTCAGAAAAGGATGGGAATTGTCTCTGAGATCAAGAATCCAGATTGGAAGAGGAGAAAGAAAAGCTGATGGCAAGAGAGTAGTAGAACTCCATGAAGATGCTGTCTTTCTTTAATGCAAAACATTTTATGCAATTTATATAATATTTAGAATCTGTCTACACATAGCAAATCTCTGAAAATTGCACATGGAGATTTGGATTACGATGCATGTTCCAAATATGATTGGTTTTGACAGACTGTAGAAAAACTGTGATGTTTTGAAGGCTTAGAAGTGATTGTAATCAACCCGTCATTCTTAGGAGCACGTCTGTCTGTCTCTCTATCTCTATCTATCTATCTATCTATCTATCTATCTATCTATCAATCTATCTAGGGTATCCATCCATCCATCCATCCATCCATCTATCTATCTATCTATCTATCTATCTATCTATCTATCTATCTATCTATCTAGGGTATCCATCCATCCATCCATCCATCCATCCATCCATCCATCCATCCATCCATCCATCTATCTATCTATCTATCTATCTATCTATCTATCTATCTATCTATTAATCTATCTATGGTATTTGTTGTATCTATCTATTGTATCTCTCTTTCTTTCTTTCTCTCTCCCTCCCTCTCCCTTCCTCCCTACTCTATCTGTCTGTGCGATAGATAGATAGATAGATAGATATGATGGATGGAGGGAGGGAGGGAGAGAGAGAGAGAGAGAGAGAGAGAGAGAGAGAGAGAGTGCTAAGACTTATATACTGCTTTACAGTGCTTTTACAGCCTCCTCTAAGCGGTTTACATAGTCAGCCTAGTGCCTCCAATCTGCATCCTCATTTTACTCAGCTCAGCTTTTATGTATCTATCTTCCAGAAATCTATCATCCATCCATTTATTTTTTAGAGTAGTAGGTAATTGTGAAAAGAAAGGCATCTGATGTCACAGAAAGAAAGGACTCAACCTATTGTCCAAAAACCTGATGGTAGATAATAGATAGAAGTTAATCAAGAGAGATCCAACCTAAAACTAAGGAGAAATTTCCTTACAGTAAAAACAATCAGTGGAACAGAAGTTACCTTCAGAGGTTGTGGCTGCTTGATCACTGGAGAAGTGATTGGACAGTCATTTGTCAGAAATGGTATATAGGGTCTCCTCCTTGAGCAGGGGATTGGACTAGAAGACCTCCAAGGTCCCTTCCAACTCTGTTATTCTGTAATTCTGCAATTTATCTTTCTGATTCTCTTCTCGCCTCCCCTCGTCTATTTTTCATATACTTTGAATACAAAAGTGTAATCCTGCCAATCTTACTATAAGTAGGACAAAATGCAACACACGCTATTCATATGCTAAGATTCCTACGTCACTGGGACAAATTGTCCAAGAAGCCGATTGCAATGCTGATATAACTCTGGATAACTAGTGCTACAATCACGATTTTTCAATACAAACCATTATGAAGTCTGAATAAACCATTAATCCCATTTCCGCCATCCCCCCTTATATGCTCACTTTCATTTGAAGGAGAAGGTTGCAAATTTTACAGGGATAATGCATCTCCTAGGATTCATTATCGGGTTTAAAAAAACTCCTTTTTCTCTTTAGATTTTATTTCACAACAATAAAGTATGGATTACTATGCTCCAATCATGATGAATTCCTTTCATATTATAGACAATCTTTTCAAAAGCAATATGTAGCAATTATAAAAGACTGGGCATCGCTTTCAGGAGATTTCTTTTTTTATTTGCTTTGCATTGTGTTGGTACACCAAAGGTGCACCTTCTTCTTATTGAAAGCAAAATTTAGGTAGGAAATATTCCTTCTCTCTCCACCGCCATTGCCTCCCTCCAAAACACACAGACTTTTAAACAGGAGAACTTTAAATAAATGATAAACGTTTGGTGGACTAGGCCAAAAGCCTGTGATCAACACTCCTAAGCCCATTATTCTACATACCAAGTGCCAAAATTCTGCTCTGAATTATGCCGGCATAAATCCAAAATCGGGATTTGCAGAAGCCAGAATTCACGGTTGCAAATAAACAAAGAGTCCGTACCCAGAAGGAAACGAAGAGGAAGGAAACAAATGGAGAGCTGCCAATTTAAAAATGGCAAGCTACTGTTGTGATTCAGCCTGAGGCTCCTCAGGGACCGGCTGGATCTCTGCCGGATCCATGCCCAGAGGAGGAGGACAGTGAACAGGAGGGGGAGGACCAGGCAGACGGGGGAGAGGAACGTCAGGAAGAGGAGGAGGGAGAGCAGCCTGAGACCCCCGGGGGAGGGCTCTCCCCAGCTAGTAGCCTGGATTCATTGGATGAAGACGCACAGGCTATAATAGACATGAGGCAGCGCCGTGCAGCTCAAAGACGGGGCCAATTAGAAAGGTATTTCCATCCCTGAATTGGCAACAGCTGGGTTTGGGTGTGGTTCTCCTCAGCAGGGTTGAAAAGGCAGGCCCGCCCTTACAGTCTTGTGGAGAGTTATCAATTGGGAGTCCTGTGACCTTGCTTCGATTCTCGGCGTCTCTGATCTTGGCTTGTGGCCTAGAAGTCTGGAAGACTTGGGGGAGGTGTGGGTTTTATTATCTCCAGCGTTGTTTTTGCCAGCAAGAATCCTGTTTTATTGCCTGGCCTTCGTGAAACCTCTGTGAAGCTTCATAGTGTTCCTGTCTGTAAGAACAGTTTTTGTTACCTGTGTTTGCTTTGAATTATATAAACTGCCTTTGCTTTTTACCAGTGTGTCTGGATACTCTTTTTGGTTGGTGTTGGCGTCTGGGGGGACCCAGACAGAACAGCTACTACCCAAACCATTCTCCAAAGCATCTGAGTTTTGGGACTCAGAATCCGTGACAGCATAAAAACATTTGTGGTATTTTTCTTACCATTAAAGTTGAAGGACATCGCCTTTCTGAGACTTCTGGGATGTCCAGAGGGAATAGATATTAATTGCTGTCACTTTTCCTTTAGCATATATCTCCACTGTTCAAGTTCCCCTCGTTCACACCTAAAATTTATTTTCTTTCAGACACAAGCTGTTCTCCATCTCTCTCTTTCGCTCCCATTTTCTATATAGCTGTTCTGTCGAGCTCTCTGGTAGAATCCTCCCAAAAATGCACAGATACAATTTCAGACACACACACGTTTGAAAATTCAAAACTATGTTCTTTATAATGAAAATTCACTTAAACCAAGCACTCTTTTGGTATAGCAAAGAGCACTGGTCTCCAAACAAACTGGTAATTTGTACAAGTCCCTTATCAGTTCTGTGATACTTAGCTTGCAGCTGTGAGGCAATTCACAGTCCTTCTTCTTTCACAAAGTGAAACACACTTTGCTCTGGTTTAGTTTCAAAGCAGGGAAAAATCAGCACACAAAAGGTCAAAGTCAGTAAAGCAGTCATGAAACACAACGATCAGATAATCCTCCACAATGGCCAAACCCACAGGCTGCTATTTATAGCAGCCTCACTAATTACCACAGCCCCACCCAACCACAGGTGGCCTCATTTTCTTTGATAATAATCTCTCAGTTGTTGTTGCCTATGCATCGCTCTCCGCATGCGTGGCTGTATCATTAACTCTTGTTCTGAATCCAAGGAGGAGCTAGATAATTGATCTCCTTCTGAGCTGTCTGCCCCACTCTCCTCCTCCCTGTCACTCATGTCTTCTTGGTCAGAGGAGCCTTCATCAGCAGATTCCACCGGGCAAAACAGGCCTGCAACATGTGGATGTCTCCCCCACATCCACAGTCCTTGGGGCAGGAGCTGGGCCAGAGCTAAGCACAACAATAGCTATTCCTGTTCTTATTTTCCCTCCCAGATTCTCTGAATAGGTTTCTTTTTTTAACCCTTCCCGCACACTTAGCAACCAATTCAAACTCTATTCAATGTGACGGTTGAGTTATACTCAGTTTGGCTGCCATCAGATCCAGATGTAAGTGAATCATCATTGTGTTTCCACATCTTGCTTCGTGCACTTTTTATAGAGCTTGCAACAAATCAGAGAGGGGTAAACTGAGTTCACAACTCAGGGATGTGGTGCTTGAATTCATTTTGACGTACCACGTGGAACCTCCTCTAAGCATAATTGCCACAAATCAGAAGATGGGATTCGGAGATGGGAAATATAAGGCAAACAAAGTTACCATGCAAACTCTCCAATGGTATTAGCATAATGAAAAACTGCAAAGAAAGATCTATGCAAACTCAAGGGGAGAAAAATATTGTTGGACATGCCCATCAAGCTGATCATTGGATTGTCCACACCGGCTCTCCATCTTCAAAAGTTAATTGCAGCCTCCAAATGAAAAACCAAGATCAGAGAAAAACCCAGATCAAAGAACATCTACTATCTAGCATTGCTACGTCTGAACTTTACCATCATTAAGTATAGTCTCAGCTATCAAAAGGATGCCTAGCCTTGATGCAAAGAAAGGCTGACTAAGGGTTTTGAACAAAGATAGGATGATTAATACATTTATTCAGTCCTGGGTCTCCATAATATGCTTAAAACTTAAACCAACAAGTAAAGTAGGTTCATAACATAGGTACATTTCTGCAAAATATGTGAATTTAGGTCTACGCATTTTCTTAAAACATCCCCACTAAAACCCTTCCATCCGCCATCATTCAGTCACAACTGAGGGCACTTCTTAGATGAGAGGCAAGGAAAAGGTAACTGATTTTGTTTTCTTCAATGAAAAACAAAATCAGTGGCCTTTTGAAAAAACACCTTTGCGACAACCACAACCTGGATGACTAAGAATCTTCATAGATATTCCCACTAAAAGCATGCTCTGTTACTTTGTAATCTCAAAAAACACCCTCAAAGAAAATGCCAAGGGGCCCTGAGACAGTGCAAAAGAAAATAAATGCAGATTGAGTTCATTAAGTCTTTCCTGATACGTTTTATGCTTAAGACCTTCCACCATTCTTGCAGCCCGTCTTTGGACCATTCAATTTTGTCAATATCTTTTTGGAGACCTCACCTACAAAAAGATATTGACAAAATTGAACGGGTCCAAAGACGGGCTACAAGAATGGTGGAAGGTCTTAAGTATAAAACGCATCAGGAAAGACTTAATGAACTCAATCTGTATAGTCTGGATGACAGAAGGAAAAGGGGGGACATGATTAAAACATTTAAATATGTTAAAGGGTTAAATAAGGTTCAGGAGGGAAGTGTTTTTAATAGGAAAGTGAACACAAGAACAAGGGGCCACAATCTGAAGTTAGTTGGGGGAAAGATCAAAAGCAACATGAGAAAATATTATTTGGCTGAAAGAGTAGTAGATCCTTGGAACAAACTTCCAGCAGACATGGTACATAAATCCACAGTAACTGAATTTAAACATGCCTGGGATAAACATATATCCATCCTAAGATAAAATACAAAAAGTAGTATAAGGGCAGACTAGATGGACCATGAGGTCTTTTTCTGCCGTCAGTCTTCTATGTTTCTATGTTTCAAACTGTGTTAGGTTGGGGAGAATATCTAGAGGTTCCATAGATTAAATCAGGCAGTTCAGCAAGGATTGCTTTGATGGGACTTTCCATTGCATAGAATTCTTTCCCATAAGAAATCTTCAAAATATGCATTATGGAAGCCTTCAATAATTGTCTACAATGTATGGTTCCATAAAGGTATGGAAAGGTGATTACCTTCTAAACCTTGTGGGATTTATTATTGGAAATTGGATTGGGTACTTTCAAATTATGTCATTATTTTGTTTTATTAGGGTTTTTTAATGTCATCAAGAGGATAATTTAATGGAATGTATATATGTTACTTTGCTGTTTGAAGGGCCAATGAAGTACTTGGCCTTAGTCCAGTTCAGTTCCACTGAAATGGGATATGAATGAGTTGCGACTAGGTTCATTATGATCAAATAGTGCATACCTTCCCACCAGGAAGTTCAGTATTAAGTAACAATTTAAAAAAAAACACGTTCAGAACTTGTGGTGTGTTTTCTTACGATTTAGCAATGGGGGGAAAGAGTTTCTGTTCCGTGAAGTGCTTAAATCATTTTGCTTTCAATGTTTCTAGTCCTACCGGATGCATTATAATGCTGAAGTATTTTACAATAGATTTAGGATGTCATAGTTAATGCTAGCCAATATCTCCTGTGGGTTAAGATAATATGTTATGATTGGTGTGCACAGTAACAGAAGACAACTGTGTGTGCTGACTGTTATGACTTCTTGTAAAGCTTGGTAAAAATGACAACAGCCATAGTGTGTTGGTGATAGAAAGTGTAGGGCTCAAAGCTGCCTTTTTATATAAAAAAAATTCAAAACAAAAGTATTTTCTATTGGGAAGCTTTAATTCAGAAATCTCATTTCAAATCCACCTTGCTTAGTTTATGTGTAAATTTCCAAATAAGTAAATAAATAAATAAACCCTTTTGTTGTTTGTTCCAAAATATTTTTAACTTCTTAAACTTGTTTTTCAAACTATGTTTGCTAAGTATTAAAGAAAAGTCGTTCGGTGTTTTCACATTTTCTGTTAATAGCTAATATGGAAACTATGAGTAATTTCTAAAAGGGATTAGAACATAGAAACATAGAAGATTGACGGCAGAAAAAGACCTCATGGTCCATCTAGTCTGCCCTTATGCTATTTCCTGTATTTTATCTTAGGATGGATATATGTTTATCCCAGGCATGTTTAAATTTATTTCCTGTGGATTTACCTACCACGTCTGCTGGAAGTTTGTTCCAAGGATCTACTACTCTTTCAGTAAAATAATATTTTCTCATGCTGCTTTTGATCTTTCCCCCAACTAACCTCAGATTGTGTCCCCTTGTTCTTGTGTTCACTTTCCTATTAAAAACACTTCCCTCATGAACCTTATTTAACCATTTAACATATTTAAATGTTTCGATCATGTCCCCCCTTTTCCTTCTGTCCTCCAGACTATACAGATTGAGTTCATTAAGTCTTTCCTGATAAGTTTTATGCTTAAGGCCTTCCACCATTTTTGTAAAAGGATTGAAAAAGATTGAAAAAGGAAGTATGCAAACCCCAATGCCCTTTTCAATTTGAGCAAGATGGCAGTTCCCTTATCACCCAAAGCTCTAAACCCACCAAAGACCACTATCTTGCGTTCAAGTGCCTGGAGTATTTGTAAGTGATCTCAAGTCCTTCTCTGTATCTGGAGAGTAATAATGAAAGAGCTCTGCATGTTGGCTCTTCATTTCTCCATTTTAGTGGAGTTTTTTCCTTAGCCCCTCCCGCCCCCTGAGAAATCTAAGTGAAGGGAGTCAGTAAGTTCTGAGCCAGGAAAAAGTTGAAGGCTGCATGGGTTGGTGGTGGTGTTGCCTTCAAGTTAGTGTTCACTTGAAATAAGGCAAACATATCAAATTCAGGACCATGGCCAGCAACTCTACAGCTAAATTGCAGCTCTGTTTCTCCATTGGAATTGTTCAAATGTTCATGTTCAAAAACCTCTCCGTGTCAGACTCAAAACATCTGTCTTGAATTTGAAAGAGATCTTTTGAGGTTGAAGCACTTCTGTTCAGGTCAGCCTGGTTTTGACTCAGAGGGAAGTATTTTATATCTAAACTCGGGTGCTTCAAGGTAGAAAAAGGATTTTATGGTCAAATCAGGACAGGACTGTTGGACTTTCCATCCCCTCAGGTAATATCCCTAACTTCTAACTCTAAAAGTGGGAGAGGCAATAATCAAATTGTGCAGTGCTCATGGGTATTCATTTAAGGTGCATTAAATGAGCATCTTTAAATTATTCCTTGGAATATACTTCTCCCTGAACATCTTGGATGACAGGTGGAACATCCACATGATAAATAAATAAATATGATGAGCTTTTCAATATGAAGCTGAAGAACAGCTTGTCATCATTGTTTTGCTCAGTAATGGTAGTTACTAATGGGACAGTTGGTTAGCTGCAGTTGTTCTCAGGTCTCCTGCTACCCATCCTGGAGTCAGCCTGCTGTCTGAGTTGTCAAAGGCTTAGAAACATAGAAGATTGACAGCAGAAAAAGACCTCATGGTCCATCTCGTCTGCCTTTATATATTTCCTGTATTTTATCTTAGGATGGATATATGTTTATCCCAGGCATGTTTAAATTCAGTTCCTGTGAATTTACCAACCACGTCTTCTGGAAGTTTGTTCCAAGCATCTACTACTCTTTCAGTCAAATAATATTTTCTCACATTGCTTCTGATCTTTCCCCCAACTAAGCTCAGATTGTGGCCCCTTATTCTTGTGTTCACTTTCCTATTAAAAATACTTCCCTCCTATAAAAAAGTTTATTAAAAAATTATGGAATGTGCAGAATTAGACATGATGACAAAACACTTGAATAATCAAGTAGAAACAGAATATTATAAAATATGGAACAAATTATATGAATGGTGGAATTTTAAAAATAACGTTAAAAGTTAAAGAAACAAGAATTTAGAACTTCTTGAACTCATAGTTTTGAAATTTTATAAGTTAGAGTTTAATAGTTTAAAAATGTTTATAGTAGAACAAACTTAGATATGTTATTCATTATATTATATTTTTGAATAAGTATTTTACAGACAAAGTAATTAAATTAACATATAGAGTTAAATTTAATAAATACCTAATACAAATGTATGCTATTTTTGTATTGATCTGATTATAGTCAGGTTTTTATTTTTTGTAGTAGTTAGACTTCTAAGACAAGCGGAGCAATGGCAGCTCCTTAAAAAAAAACACTTCCCTTCTGTACCTTATTTAACCCTTTAACATATTTAAATGTTTCGATCATGTCCCCCCTTTCCCTTCTGTCTTCCAGACTATACAGATTGAGTTCATGAAGTCTTTTCCTGATCAGTTTTATGCTTAAGACTTTCCACCATTTTTGTAGCCCGTCTTTGGACCCGTTCAATTTTATATTGTTCGTGAGATTATCACTGGAGCAACTGCACCTTTAACAAAACTTGAATGTTCACAGGCTTCTTTATGCAATTATACTTTGCCTTTTCCTTGGGGGTGGGGGTGGGGAACAGTCTCAAAGAGATCTGTGCTTTCCTGAATATTGTGGAAGGACTGACACATATACAGTGTTGTTGTACAGCTATAACCAAGATAGGGCAGAGTTCCATTACATATCTGGGCCAGATTGCTATTTTCAATGTCATGAAGTGCAGGGGTGGGTTCTAAATCATTTTATTGACACCTAGGTGTTTTTAGAACACTTGAGATGTTTACGGTAATTCACGTTCTTTTTCAAGGTGCACAACCTTGGCTACTGACACAAGCTGGTTCTGAGCAATTCTGATCTTCAACAAGCTATCTTTCCCTCCATCCCAATTTCCCATCAGGTACACATGTAGTTTGACTGCCCATTTCTTCCACCCATGTTCCCCACCTCTCCCTTAACCTTTGCTGGCATGATCCAGGGCAGAATTTTTTTTCCTCCATATTGTTCATTCATTCATTCATTCATTCATTCATTCATTCATTCATCATTAATCAAATTCAAATTCAAATTCAGAATTAATTAATGAATTAACGAATGAATTAACGAATTAACGAATTAACGAATTAACGAATTAACGAATTAACGAATTAACGAATTAACGAATTAATGAATTAACGAATTAACGAATTAACGAATTAACGAATTAACGAATTAACGAATTAACGAATTAACGAATTAACGAATGAATTCATTAATTCATTCATTCATTCATGAATGAATTAATTAATTAATTAATTCATTCATTCATTCATTAATTCATTAATTCATTAATTTATTCATTCATTCATTCATTCTAAATTTGAATTTGAATTTGAATTTGAATTTGAATTTGAATTTGAATTTGAATTTGAATTTGAATTTGAATTTGAATTTGAATTTGAATTTGAATTTGAATTTGAATTTGAATTTGAATTTGAATTTGAATTTGAATTTGAATTTGAATTCCGCCCAACTTCTAAAGGACTCTGGCCAGACTCACAACCAAAAAAAAAAGAAGTAAAACATACAAGGTGTTATGGTTGGCTCTGGGCCGGTTCCTGCCCCGAGGACTGTGGGTGTTGGTTTGGAAGAATACTCACATTATCACAATCCAGTTTTGCTGCCAACAGCTTTGGACAGTGAGGATTCTGCATCAAGGGCAAGTGCTGGGAGTGAAGCAGGATCCGATGATGAGTTACAGGTAGCCCATTAGCTAGTGGCCCCATTAGTGAATCATCATTAGATTCAGAGGAAGAGAGATTCATAGATGCTCGCAGGCGCAGGTTTATGATGAGAAGGGAACAACTATGCAAGTATTATAGAAAATAAGGGAGAACACATATGGCTGGAGCAATTAGGCTAATGGGACTGCTGATAAATTGCCAGCATCGTTGGAAATTATCCGTTTGGTGAGAGATGAGTGCTGTTTGCTTTTGAACTGCTTCAGGATTTGCCAGGACTTTTGGAATATTTCACAGTTAAGTACAGCTTGAGGACTCTTGAAGGGGGGTGGCTGTGACGTCTTCACAGCTGCCTTTATCTGCTCTGCTTTTGTTTTTGCTTTTCACAGCATTCCAGGCTTGTGGTTTGTGGGAGAGCACTTTGGCTGATTAAAGTGCGTGTGTACAATATTTTTCTGTTGATAAACCGACTCTTTGTTTACTTTACAACAGTGTGGGTGTTTGAATTTACACTTCGTACTTAATTAGTTAATTAGGTTAGTAGGGCTCGTAACGCAAAGCCTGGCATAACACAAGGTAATATTAAAACCCCTTAAAAAAACAATCTAAAACAATTAAAAACCAACAATTAAAAACAGATAAAGCCATTAAAACCATGCATGTCACCAATGGCCAGATCCTGATGGTGTGCCATCAGATCAATGGCCCAAAGCCTGCAGGTCTTTACAGCTTTCCAGAAGGCAAGTAGGGTGGAGGCAGTCTGGATCTCGGGAAGTAGCTGGTTCCAAAGAGTCGGAGCCGCCACAGAGAAGGCCCTCCTCACACTGATTAGCTGTTGGGAACCCAAGAAGAACAAATATTTAGGCCTTATCGGTCGCTGGGAGCTATGGGTCTCAGAGATAGTCTGGTCCTAAGCCATGTAGGTTGGGATATGACTTCATTTCAAACTAGCATCCATTCACATCAGTTTACAAGAACTGACAAGGTGCATTAAAAAAACCCTCAAACAAATCTCCCTGGAATAACGTATGTAATGCAAAAAAAGAGAGGCTCAAAGAGGCAATCAGTAATGAAAAATAAAATTGTTAAGCAACATTCTCTCCCTTTTCTAAATTATGAATATTCATAAGTCTAAATGAAGTATGGACTCAGTTAATAGCACAGCATGGAATGTTAAAGCAGAAGTAATTTGACACCTGTTTTGCTTCTGTGAGAATATTAAGGAACTTTATCTTAAATAGCAGAGGCGTCATTTTTCTTTCTCATGCAAATACTGATTAGTTATTTATTGTCCACCTGTTGAAGTAATCCCTGCCCTTGTTGGTTACATTTTACATGCATGCTGAATGGCTCTCCATTCATCCAAACAGAAAACCATCTTTCAAAAGTAACTGTGCCTAATAAATTCTGGGTTGTTGGGTTTTTTTTTTTAAATCATTTTGTAGAGGTAATATAGCCTTCAGCATTACATCCTGGGGTAGAATGTCAAAGTTTCAAGAACCAATTCTAAAGAGCTGTGAAAATTGAGGGAGAAGAAAGAGGAGAAAGATGGAGGCATAAATATCAAACTGAATAACATATGGTCAATATTCAACCTTGTGGGAATCTCAGATTTTGAGTAGAGTTTTGCTTCTCTGATGAGGAAGAAGTAAGTGGGGTGGTTTAAATAGTCTTTCTCTAGGCACAGAATTTTGGAGGATCAAACGATCACCTCCTTTTACCATTATTTATCCTGCAGCACTTCGTTTTAAATCATTTGAAATGAGAATATAGGAATTTTAGATTAAAATTCCTATATTAGGAAAAGCAAGTAGGATGCTTGGCTGCATAGCTAGAGGTATAACAAGCAGGAAGAGGGAGATTGTGATCCCCTTATATAGAGCGCTGGTGAGACCCCACGTGGAATACTGTGTTCAGTTCTGGAGACCTCACCTACAAAAAGATATTGACAAAATTGAACAGGTCCAAAGACGAGCTACAAGAATGGTGGAAGGTCTTAAGCATAAAACGTATCAGGAAAGACTTAATGAACTCCATCTGTATAGTCAGGAGGACAGAAGGAAAAGGGGGGACATGATCGAAACATTTAAATATGTTAAAGGGTTAAATAAGGTCCAGGAGGGAAGTGTTTTTAATAGGAAAGTGAACACAAGAACAAGGGGACACAATCTGAAGTTAGTTGGGGGAAAGATCAAAAGCAACATTATTATTTTACTGAAAGAGTAGTAGATCCTTGGAACAAACTTCCAGCAGACGTGGTTGGTAAATCCACAGTAACTGAATTTAAACATGCCTGGGATAAACATATATCCATTGTAAGATAAAATACAGGAAATAATAGAAGGGCAGACTAGATGGACCATGAGGTCTTTTTCTGCCGTCAGACTTCTATGTTTCTATGTTTCTAAGATGAAACAATGTTTCCCATAGGAATCAATGGAAAAGCGATTAATGCGTGCAAGCCCAAAATTCACCCCTTTTGTCAGCCGAAGCGCCCATTTTTGTGCTGCTGGGATTCCACTGAGGTTCCCCTCCATGGGAAACCCCACCTCCAGACTTCTGTGTTTTTGCAATGCTGCAGGGGAATCCCAGCAGGGGAATCCCAGCATCGCAAAAATGAGCGCTTCGCTGGCAACGGAAGTCTGGAGGTGGGGTTTCCCAGTGAAGGGAGCATCAATGAAATCGCAGCATCGCAAAAACACCGAAGTCCTTGAAACCCCACCTCCGGACCTCTGTGTTTTTGCAATGCTGCGATTTCACTGAGGCTCCTCTCGCTGGGAAACCCCACCTATGGACTTCTGTTGCCTGCTGGGATTGCCCTGCAGCATCACAAAAACACTGAAGTCCGGGAGGTGGGGTTTCCCATGGCGGGGAGCCTCAGCAGCGAATCCCAGCAGCACAAAAACGGGTGCTTCGCTGGCAACGGAAGTCCGTAGGTGGGGCATCCCAGCAGCGGCGGTGGGTTTGTAAGGTGAAAATAGTTTGTAAGAAGAGGCAAAAAAATCTTAAACCCTGGGTTTGTATCTCGAAAAGTTTGTATGTCGAGGCGTTTGTAAGATGCGGTATCACTGTATTCTGAACACGAGGGGAGAAACTATACCCATGTTCTCCTGTTTTGTATTTGTGTTTTTTTATTCACTATGGTGGTGGTTGTTAAATGTATGATTGGATAATACCTTCTTCTAAGCAGTTTCCTTTATTTTTTCTCATCCATAAACAGAAATCTTGCCAAACTAAAGCACATGTTGTCTTTATGTCTTTACACATATACTGTGAGAACTCGTAGGAAAGAGCAAATTTGACCCTTCCCTTCCTACCTAAAGGATTTACATTACTTTCTTTTGTTCTTCCTGGGAATCCATCTATGGTACATTATATTCTACCATAGTAAGGAATAATATTGTGGCCATATCTGCGCATCTGTGTACATAAGAACATAAGAAGAGCCATGCTGAATCATGCCAAAGCCCATCGAGTCCAGCATTCTGTGTCACACAGTGGCCCACCAATTGTCCAAGTGTGCTTTTGGAAGTTCTGAAGACCATTTATGGAATCACCAACACCGGTGGCACATAATCAATTAATTAATCTACTCTGCTTTTATTGGGTTGTATTTGATTTCTAATTTGTTGCAATTAGTTGGGTTAGCTAGGTACTTTGCTTATTTGAATCCATCCAAATTCACTCCAACATTGAAGCCTCCAAGCAGAGAAGAGAGAGGGGGGGGGGGGGGTAAAAAAATCCTAACTCAGCTCCTGGTGATATAGTGATGAAATATAATTGCACCTAGGGAAGGAAATAGCATGCTGGCGGAGAGAGGGAGAAAAGGGTGGAGGAGGAAATGAGCTTCTCCTTCGGATAAATTAGCTATGTGTTAAGACACACCTTCAGCAGCACCTGGAAGTGCTAAAAGAGCAAGCTTCAGTTTGCTTGCTGTTCTTGAAGCAAGCTGACACAGCCATCAGATGAGGGTGAAAATTCGCAAGATTACACCTATGGAAGGAAGCATTGAACTGGGAGGCGAAGATGACCTTGATGAACATAACTTTTCTATGTACGGCGTTAGAGCTTTTCTTCTCCTTTGTTGAAAACTTGCAGAACTTTAGGAAGTGGAAAAAAAATAACATGTGAATAGGCCAAGAGAGAAAAGGAGTGCTCTTGTGTTGGGTAGTGTCAGTTTAAGCTCTGGAACGTACATACTGTAAGACCAAAAGAATAAGGTAGATTAGACCCAAAGTTTATCTGGAACTAATCCACTCGAAACAGAATACCCTACGAAAACAGACTAACAATCCTGGGTCTAGAAAGCTTAGAACTACGACGCCTAAAACACAATTTAAGTATTGCCCACAAGATCATATGCTGCAACATCCTGCCTGTCAATGACTACTTCAGCTTCAACCGCAACAACACAAGAGCACGCAACAGATACAAACTTAATATTAACCGCTCCAAATTTGGCTTTAAAAAATATGACTTTAGCAATCGAGTTGTCGAAGGGTGGAACTCATTACCTGACTCAATAGTGTCAATCCCTAACCCCCAACATTTCTCCCTTAGACTATCCATGATAGACCTCTCCTGGTTCCT
Source organism: Erythrolamprus reginae (assembly GCF_031021105.1). Classification (NCBI taxonomy): domain Eukaryota; kingdom Metazoa; phylum Chordata; class Lepidosauria; order Squamata; family Dipsadidae; genus Erythrolamprus; species Erythrolamprus reginae. The sequence goes on from NC_091958.1 coordinate 9,705,312, forward strand.
AAGAAGTCAGTAAGGGGCGTGCATAAGTGCACCAGTGTGCCTTCCGTCCCCTGTCCAATTGTCTCTCCTTTATCTCATATATCATATATCTTTTCTTCCTTTCATATATCTTCTCCTCTATTTTTGTATTTTTTCTTCTATCCTTTTCTTTATATATATTACTACATGTCTGTTCTCTTCAATATTTATTGTGTATTGGACAAAATAAATAAATAAAAAATAAAAATAATATCCTGTTCACCACAAAGCCAAGAGTGATGGTTTCAGAATGTGAAGATGAGCTTTGTCCTGGGCAAAAATTCAAAGACTTTTTTGTTGAAGACTCCTCCAAGCCAGGGGGAGGAATCAAATGGGGAATTAGTCTAGAATCCAGCTCATCTGTTTGGAACCTGCACCACATTTTGGACATAATACACCCTAGAAAATGTCCAGCAATACTTTACCAGAAGAGCCCTCCACTCATAACAGAATACGCTATGCAACTAGAATTACAATTCTAGGTTTAGAAAGCTTAGAACTACAACCTAAGCACAGCCCATAAAATCATCTGCTGCAACGTCCTTCCTGTCAATGACTACTTCAGCTTCAACCACAACAACACACGAGCAGGCAACAGATACAAACTTAAAGTAAACCGCTCTAAACTCAACTGTAGGAAATACAACTTTAGTAACCGAGTAGTTGATGCATGGAACTCACTACCAGACTCTGTAGTATCATCACCTAACCCCAAAAACTTTACCCTTAGATTATCCCGATTCCTGAGTCAATCTGGCTGAGTCAATCTCGAGCTCCATTTGAATTAAACTCCAGGCTGAAGGCAGAGTTAGCTTATAATACTTCCCTGCATTGGTTGCCGATCAGTTTCCGGTCACAATTCAAAGTGTTGGTTATGACCTATAAAGCCCTTCATGGCATCGGACCAGAATATCTCCGGGACCGCCTTCTGCCGCACGAATCCCAGCGACCAATTAGGTCCCATAGAGTTGGCCTTCTCCAGGTCCCGTCGATGAAACAATGCCGTCTTGCGGGACCCAGGGGAAGAGCCTTCCCTGTGGCGGCCCCAGCCCTCTGGAACCAGCTCCCCCCAGAGATTAGGACTGCCCCCACCCTCCTTGCCTTTCGCAAACTTTTGAAAACTCATCTATGTCACCAGGCATGGAGGAATTGATATATCCTCAGCTGCCTTGACTTTATGTATGGTATGTTTGGGTTGTATTACTGTTTTTAATAGGGGTCTTTTAAAACTGTTTTTAACATTAGATTTGTATATGATGTTTTATTTTTTGTGAGCCGCTCGGAGAGGGGCGGCATACAAATCTAATAAATAATAATAATAATAATAATAATAATAATAATAATAATAATAATAATAATAATACTTGTTCTGTCGGTCTCTCTGGTAGAATCCTCCCACAAATTCACAGGTTCAAATTTCAGACACACACACGTTTGAAAATTCAAAACAATGTTCTTTATAATGAAAATTCACTTAAACTAAGCCCTCTTTTGGTATAGCAAAGAGCACTGGTCTCCAAACACACTGGTAATTTATACAAGTCCCTTATCAGTTCTGTGATACTTAGATTGCAGCTGTGAGGTAATTCACAGTGCTTCTTCTTTCACAAAGTGAAACACACTTTGCTCTGGTTTAGTTTCAAAGCGGGGGAAAATCAGCACACAAAGGTCAAAGTCAATAAAGCAGTCACGAAACACAACGATCAGATAATCCTCCACAATGGCCAAACCCACAGGCTGCTCTTTATAGCAGCCTCACTAATTACCACAGCCACACACAACCACAGGTGGCCTCCTTTTCTTTGATAATAATCTCTCAGTTGTTGTTGCCTATGCATCGCTCTCGGCATGCGTGGCTGTATCATTAACTCTTGTTCTGAATCCAAGGAGGAGCTAGATAATTGATCTCCTTCTGAGCTGTCTGCCCCACTCTCCTCCTCCCTGTCACTTATGTCTTCTTGGTCAGAGGAGCCTTCATCAGCAGATTCCACCGGGGGTAAAACAGGCCTGCAGCATGTGGATGTCTCCCCCACATCCACAGTCCATGGGGCAGGAGCTGGGCCAGAGCTAACCACAACAAATAATGCATTATAGCCACTGCACCACCACAGCCTTCTCATGTAATGTCCCATGTTTTTCAGTCCCTTTGCATCACCATTTAGAAGGAACCTTGTGAAGACTTTCAACCTACTCAGAAATTGTTCTGAAGCACTAGCATTGTCCAAGCCCCATTTTACCCCACTCCAGGTTCATTTTATTGTTTCTATATTTATTCTTTTAAATGGAAACTTTGACAGAGTTGTAAAAACCAAGATCTCCTGTGATTTGACTCATGCGTCCAATTTGTTGAAAACAAGATTTTTTCCCCCAAGCACTAGATTCGAAATATTCATGCACATTTGGCATTTGGGCCCTCTGGAAAAGAAAAAACTGGTGAATTAGCAACCCTGAAAAAAATTGGCTAAATAAATCCATAAATTTGAATAATAGGCAGAAAGCCACATCCAGACATTAGATAATGACACTCTCCATGTTTGGCTTAGAAGCTGAGGATCCGAAGTACACATTAATCTGCATATCTGCAAAATTGTTCCTCCATTAAATTAAAAATATTTTTCCTGGTTTTGGGAGCTCAAATTTTTGGTTGCACAATTGGAGTATTGGGAGAAAATTGGGGATTAAAATTATAAACTCACAATGGCAGGATCCTATAAAGAAAGCAGCTATGGGATGTTCTGTACATGGCACATACGTCCAACAAGATTGGCGAAGATGTCTCCAAATATAACAGCTAACAGTTCGAAATCAGGGGACATACTACCACATATGGTGGACATGCCCAGAGACAAAAAAGTATTGAAGAAAGATTCAAAGGTGGATAGAGGAAAATTATAGAACAAAAAGTAGACCTAAAACCAGAATTGTTTTTGTCAGGGATTATAAAAGGATAAATAAAAATAATCATTATCTTATACTGTATATAACAACAGCATCTAGAATTATTTACACCCAACATTGGAAATCAGAGACATCCCCTTCAAGCACAATGGTAATTAAAAAGATATTAGAATGTGATGAAATGAATAAATTAACTGTGGAAATACACGACAGAGAGGAAACAGAATTTTCATAAAATATGGAACAAATGATATAATTGGCTGGAATATAAAAGTAAAATTAACAGGTAATGGTACGACAATAAATAAATCAAAATTGGTATGGATATTTGTCTAAAGGTATATAGAGATGACAGGTGACAGGTGGATATAATTAGACAAGATGTTAGATATTAAGAAGAAATTATATGTAGGATTTAGGAAGTATACTAATAAATATAAGTTAAAGAGTAAGATATAAAAACATATTATGTACACCGATATTGTATGTTATAAAATGTTATGTTATGTTATGTTTTATGTTATGTTATGTTGTTATTTATTTATGTATGTATGTATGTATGTATGTATGTATGTATGTATGTATGTATTTATTTATTTATTTATTTACTTATTTATTTATTAGATTTGTATGCCGCCCCTCTCCGAAGACTCGTTATGTTATGTTATGTTATATTTTATGTTACATTACATTATGTTATGTTCTTTTTGAATGTGCGGTTTGTTTTTAATGTTGCTTTAAAAACTGTTTAATAAAAACTATTTTTTTTAAAAAAATAATTTTTGATTGCCAATAAGAGAAAAAAAACAGGAAAGTATTTCCTGAATGTAAATTTCATAACCCGAGCACTACTGAATAGGAATTTCTTACTCTGGTTTCCATCTAACTAGCTTCTGATAAGGAAAGCAAGCCCTTGAAGAAGTTAAACAAAGATAAGTTCAAATAAAAGAAAGTGAAAAAAAAAAGATTTGTGACTTTTCTACTCACTACCAGAAATATAACGGATGCTTAATCCTGGGATCCAAAAGTTATTGTGTTTAAAAAAAACAACAACAACAACCTGAAATTAAAACCTCTTTCTCCCAGTACTTTACAGCTTTGGGGAGAGAAGTCAAGCCTATATTTGCCTGCATTGGCACAGTTTTGGAGAAGTTCATAACTCACTGCCTTTTGGTGCTTACCCATTAAATAACTTGACACACAGCAGCTGCAGATGAATCTTGGAAAAGAAAAACAAGCCAACTCCATCCTCTTCTATTCAAACACAGAGATTACACGCAGATTAAACAGAGTCTTCATTTCACATTCCAAGGCCCCATGTTTGTTTATGAAAACTCCTTTCTCCCAGACACCATCTCACCAACCCAAAAGTGGCCTGGCTGCTTCTTAAATCGCTTTTAGTCCATAAACATATGCTTTGGTTTTAACCTATACGCATCACTCAGCACTTATCTCCAGGAGCCAAAGAGACATGAAAACCTCTGCCGTATATTTTTGAACAGCATCAGGCTGGCAAAATGCTGCTTTTGTTATCATGGTTTATTTGACATGCTATTATAAAAGCCATGAGGAATGAGTCTAATTCCAGCTAATTAGCAGGAGAGCATTAGCTAAGAATAGAACCCCGACATATAAATAAGCAAGTTATAAATCCTTGACAACTATGGTAATAGGTTATGCATTGTTCACCAAAGACTGGAATAAATTGTTTTCAAGTACACAAAATGCTTCTTTGTTTTAGTCTGTGCGCGCAGACAGTTATAGGAACGAAAATGCCATCATTTTGGGGGGGGGATACATACTCACTAAAGGTCAAAATGCAATTGTCCATTCAAAACTTGGGAATGAAAAAAAATCCCCAAAGCTGACACCAAAATGCAGTCATGTGTTAAAAACAAAATGCATTATGCAGTTGTACCTTGGTATTTGGCCATTGGTTCTGGGAGGTGTGACGAGTGTTTAAAAGGACAAGTCCCAAACAAACCAGGTGTCTTATCAGATGACCCTTTGTTCTGTCTGTCTCCTCTCATAAGTCAGCAACTTTCCTAGCGTGGCCAACTTCCTGTCCGACCTCTGTGGTCATCCTACTCCTTTTGCAGTGACCTTGCCAGCATGGCTGACTTCCTGTCCGACCTCTGTGGTCATCTTACTCCTTTTGCAGTGACCGTCTCAGCAGGGCCAATCAAGAATTCTATTCTATTCTATTCTATTCTATTCCATTCCATTCCATTCCATTCCATTCCATTCTACATAAAGCAAACAGAATTTGGTTCAGGGAAAATGTGAAACCGAAAGAAACCCAAATTCATAAATACATTCGTTTTTCTTGGAATGCAATTCTATACATGGTTCCTTCCACCTTCTACTGCCTGAAATGGGTCATGCCTCTTTTTAAAAAGCCCTTTTCTTCAAACTGACCTAATTCTAAAGAGGCCAGAATTAATTAAATAACCTTTCCATATTACCGGGGAAAAGGAAGATCCAATAAGATACAGAGTTGGGGATTACCGTAGTTTCAGTACAGTCATACCTCATCTTACGAACCTAATTGATTCCAGGGGGAGGTTTGTAAGACGAAAGGTTCGTAAGATGAAACATTGTTTCCCATAGGAAACAATGTAAAGTAAATTAATCCGTGCAACCAAAAAAAACCCGCTGCCGCCCGGCTGTCACCTTTTAAAACAGCCTGGGGGCTTCTCAGCGACCTCCTGAACGCCGAACGCCAAACCCGAACTTCCGGGTTCGGCGTTCGGGAGGCCGCCGAAAAGCCCCCAGGCTGTTTTAAAAGGTGACAGCCGGGCGGCGGGGCTTCCCAGCAGCCTCCGAACGCCGAACGCGGAAGTTTGGGTTTGGCGTTCGGCTTCGGGAAGCTGCTGGGAAGCCGCGCGGCTGTTTTAAAAGGTGACAGCCGGGCTGGGAGGCTTCCCAGCAACCTCCCGAACCCCGAACCCGGAAGTTCGGCAAAAGTTCAGGGTTCGGGAGGTTGCTGGGAAGTCCTCCAGCCCAGCTGTGACCTTTTAAAACAGCCGGGCGGCTTCCCAGCAGCTTCCCGAAGCCGAACGCCAAACCCGAACTTCTGCGTTCGGCGTTCGGAGGCTGCTGGGAAGCCGCGCGGCTGTTTTAAAAGGTGACAGCCGGGCTGGGAGGCTTCCCAGCAACCTCCCGAACCCCGAACCCGGAAGTTCGGCAAAAGTTCGGGGTTCGGGAGGTTGCTGGGAAGCCCCCCAGCCCGGCTGTCACCTTTTAAAACAGCCGCGCGGCTTCCCAGCTGTCTCCCGAAGCCGAACGCCAAACCTTAACTTCCGCGTTTGGCATTCGGAGGCTGCTGGGAAGCCCCCTAGCCCGGCTGTCACCTTTTAAAACAGCCGCACAGCTTCCCAGCAGCCTCCGAACGGTTTAGAAAAAATTTGCCTCTTCTTACGAACTTTTTTCATGTTACGAACCAAACCCAAACTTCCGGGTTCGGCGTTCGGAGGCTGCTGGGAAGCCCTGCCACCCGGCTGTCACCTTTTAAAACAGCCGGGGGGTTTCCCAGCAGCCTCCCGAACGCCGAACCCGGAAGTTCGGGTTTGGCGTTCGTAACACGAAAAAAGTTCGTAAGAAGAGGCAAATTTTTTCTGAACCCCGGGTTCGTATCTCGAGTTGTTCGTAAGACGAGGGGTTCGTATCTTGAGGTACCACTGTACTTCTCTTGAATTACTGCCACAATGGCTTTTTTTTTGTTTTGTAAATCCACTTAAATCCAGTATTGTAAATCCAGTTAAACTCAGCAATAATCTTGAAAGTGATCAGTTTAAGGACTGGCTATAAGCAGCCTGTTTTGTTTTATGTACACCCACCTTCTATTCTGATCCTTCCAGCCCATACACAGTTCTAATCCATTTCATAAAAGATACTCAAGCATGGCTGGTTCCCCTGGAGTGAACTAACCAAGTATGGTCTCATCATAACTGCTTTATTTTAGTATTTCTTCTAGCGACTGCTTTTCCCATCCATCTTTTCTTCCCCTTCTTCGTCCCGACAGATGTCAAGGCACCCATTCTATATTAACTCAAACAATTTCAGTGGGTGCACTTTATTCTTTCTCCAATTAAGAGCGCCTCTTGGCTCTGCTAATTTGACAGCTGTTCCTGTCTAACTAGCTGGCTAGGTAAAACACACAAACACACATACACACTCCTCCATGTTTGGCTGTCGTCACCTGGTTCTGTGTTCAGCCTGCAGCAAAACAGTGTGGTCTCTTTCTTGCTCGTGTAAAATGAGTGGGTAGTATGCCTTCCCCACCCGCTTGGCACAGAGTTGGCCCCCGGTTTGTGTCCAGAATCCATTGCCTAAACTACTGTGTTCTGAAAAAGCTGGTGTTGATCTTTAAAACTTGTTCCTTTTAACAGCTCTCTGTATGCTGGATCAATGACTACACATGCCTTAAGGCAGGGCTGGAGAAATTTCAGCTGTTCCCTAGTAGAAGACTAATGGATGATGGTTTCCAATAACATCAGGACTATCGAATCCCAGCGGCCGATTAGGTTCCACAGAGTTGGCCACCTCTGGGTCCCATCGACTAAACAATGTCGTCTGGTGGGACCTAGGGGAAGAGCCTTCTCTGTGGTGGCCCCAGCCCTCTGGAATCAACTCCCCCCCGGAGATTCGAAGATGTACCACTGTATAGACATATGTGGGAAGACCAATCCTTGCCTATGTTTTCTTCTGAAACTGAACTGAACCATCCGAGTTGGGAAGGTATGCATGGGAATATAAATGTATGCATTAGAAGGGTTTTTTCTTCTGTTGTTCAAGAAACAAACAATTTTAAAAATCATTTTGCATTGTATGTCATGCTTCTGGATACATAAGAATATTTAGGACCGGCAGTGCTTTCTAGCTCTTAAATTGGTAAGTCCAGACTTTTGTTGAGCCATATATTTCTGTTATTTCCCTTTTTTTTTGGATGTCAGTGTTGCTCAGATATTATTTATTGTTAAGGCATTTGCCGTGGGATTCCTTTTATCTTCCTTCTTATAAAACCTGACCTTACTGGCTTTTGTCTGAGATAGCCAGGCTATCTGCTAATATTTTCATTCCAAAGAAAATTGTGGGGTGGAGGGGGAAGGATAAAGTAGAGACGATAAAGTAGAGAGGCTCGTTCCTGCTATAGCGAGAAATTGCAGAAATCAAACAAGATCCACAAGATACCGTTACGTCCTGATGGAAATTAACCACTCCATGCATAGGAGACATGAACAACTCTACAAGTACAATCTGATTCCATTTTCCATGTTCCAGCCTGTTTCCCCTGTCTCATTAATGAATCAAATTCGTTCTCTAAAAAAAAAATACTCCCAAAAAACTTTGCTTGTATTTTCATACCCATTGCTGCCAACCTGCCTTCCATTGAGGACCTGGATACTGCACGAGTCAAAAAGAGGGCGGGGAAAATATTTACTGACCCCTCACATCCTGGACACAAATTGTTTCAACTCCTACCCTCAAAACTTCGCTACAGAACACTGCACACCAAGACAACTAGACACAAGAACAGTTTTTCCCCGAACGCCATCACTCTACTAAACAAATAATTCCCTCAACACTGTCAGACTTTCTACTAAATCTGCACTTCTATTCTACTAGTTTTTCTCATCATTCCTTTCACCCATTTCCTCCCATGTTGACTGTATGACTGTAACTTATTGCTTATATCCTAAGATTTTTATTAATATTGTTTCTTCATTGCTTATTTGACCCCTATGACAATCATTAAGTGTTGTACCACATGATCCTTGACAAATGTATATTTTATTTTATGTACGCTGAGAGCATATGCACCAAGACAAATTCCTTGTGTGTCCAATCACACTTGGCCAATAAAAATTCTATTCTATTCTATTCTATTAAAGTTGCCAAATTTGAATACCTCTATCTCATGCTCTTTTTTACAGTCTTGGATTGTAAGAAACAGATTTGTTTATTTTTGTTTCATAATTTTCATACTAACCACACTGTTGTGGTTAGCTCTAGCCTAGCTCCTGCCCCAAGAAATGTGGAAGTGGATGTGGGGGTAACATCCACATGTTCCAGACCTGTTTTGCTCCCAATAGAATCTGCCAACGAAGTCTCCTCTGACCAAGGAAGCGTGAGTGACAGGGAAGAGGGGAGTTTGGCAGACAGCCCAGGAGGAGATCAATCATCCTTATCACCCCTGGATTCTGAACAAGAACTTATGACGGACCCACACATGCATAGAGTGATGCACAGGAGAGAACAACTGAAGGATTATTACAGGAGATAAGTGAGGCCACCTGTGGTTGGGTGGGGCTGCTGTAATTAGTGCGACAGATAAAAAGAGCAGCGTGCAGGTTTAGCCTCGTGGAAGTTTATCTGATTCATAGTTTCATCAAGATTGTGGTTTGCTGTTTCCCTGTTCAAGACTGTGTGTGGAATTTCTGGACTTTGGAATTGGACTCAATTTCCCAGTTACTGGGTGAGAAATTGGATTGCATTTAACCTGTGCCTTGTGTGTACCAGAAAATCCCTTTGACATTTAATAAGGGAGTTTTTCCTGCTTGTCTGTTGATAAAGACCTTTTTGTTTTCTTTCTATCGTGTGGTGTGTGTCTGTTTGGACTAATTACCCTGTAATTACAGGTGGTTGGGACACGCTGGCAGAACACATACTATGTTTCATACTACCTCTCTCTCTTGGAGGTGGACCATCCCAATGGATCATCATCACTGCAGATGCCTCTTCTAGCTAATGTCAGATCTTACAACCTTAGTACCAGAAAATGAAGCCATAAGGTTTTGATGCCTGATATTGCCCTTTGAACTAGGAGCTTTGACCCAGACTTGGTGCTGTGTGCTGTACAACTTGACTGCTTTGGGGTCTCTCTGTCAATCCCCTGGAACTGCCAAACAAAAATTCGTGATTATTTGGCTGAGTATATTAAATGCTTTCATTTTTCTCTTTAAATCTGCCTGCTAGAGTTAATAATAAAGCTTACACTCTCTTTACTTCCTTGTATATTTATTTATTTTATTTTATTTATTTTGTTAGATTTGTATGCCGCCCCTCTCCGAAGACTCGGGGCAGCTCACAACAGTAAATAAAAACAGTATAAACAATGGAACAAATCTAATAATAAAAATTATATTAAAAAACCCAACTGTTAAAAACCATAAAACACATACATACCAAACATAAAATATAAGAAAGCCTGGGGGAGATGTCTAAATTCCCCCATGCCTGGCAATATAGGTGGGTCTTGAGTAACTTGCAAAAGACAAGGAGGGTGGGGGCTGTTCTAATCTCCGGGGGGAGTTGATTCCAGAGGTCCTGGGGCTGCCACAGAGAAGGCTCTTCCCCTGGGGCCCACCAAACGACATTTATTGTCTCTGGGGCCTCAAAAGAGCCCATTGTCGTACCCTTGGCCATTTATTTATTAATTATATTTAAAGACTACCCTGTTACTATGGAAGCAACATTTCTATATTCTTGGAGCTGTACTTTCCTACTGTTTAAGACGTTGGAGTCAAGACAGAACATAGAAATATTCTCCATTACAGAATTTCTTCTCAGGAAAGGATAACGGGCAACTTGGAAATCTTTAAAATAGTATTCACTGAGGATAAAACCACCAATAGATACTAGTTATGAAGAGCATCATCTCCAATATTTGAAACAGCGAGGCAGCTGGAACACCAGCTGGGGAACACTAACAGGAAGATGTTAATGTTTTGCTCAGGGAACAGAATGCGAACGTCTTCTCCAAAGGGGGAAAAAATGCTTCATTAGCAAAACTGAATGAAAGTGTAAAGAGGGGAAAAAAAAGTGAATGTCGATGGAAGCTTTGTAGAAAAATGTACTATTTTAAGAAAATCTACTGGCAACAGCTTATCTATTTGGAAAACTGTCAACTGTGTATGAGATAATAGATAATAATATTGTATTTATTTATTTTATTTTATTTGTCCAACATGTATAGGATAGTATTAGTTTGGAAGCGACATTGCCTGATTCATCCATGTACTATCTATCAGATAAATTTCCCTGCCAAAGTTAATACTATAGCCTACAATCTCCTTACTTCCTTACTTTATTGTCTCTGGGTCCATGTAAAATAGAATAGAATAGAATAGAATAGAATGGAATAGAATTTTATTGGCCAAGTGTGATTGGACACACAAGGAATTTGTCTTGGTGCATATGCTCTCAGCGTACATAAAATAAAATATACATTAGTCAAGAATCATGTGGTACAACACTTAATGATTATCATAGGGGTCAAATAAGCAATGAAGAAACAATATTAATAAAAATCTTAGGATATAAGCAATAAGTTACAGTCATACAGTCAACATGGGAGGAAATGGGTGAAAGGAATGATGAGAAAAACTAGTAGAATAGAAGTGCAGATTTAGTAGAAAGTCTGACAGTGTTGAGGGAATTATTTGTTTAGATTGGAATTGCCCCCACCCTCCTTGCCTTTCGTAAGCTGCTTAAAATCCACCTCTGCCGCCAGGCATGGGGGAATTGAGATACTCTTTCCCCCTAGGCCTTTACAATTTTATGCATGGTATATCTGTATGTATGTTTGGTTTTTATAATAATGGGCTTTTAACTGTTTTTAATATTGGATTATTATTATATGCTGTTTTATTATTGCTGTTAGCCGCCCTGAGTCTCCGGAGAGGGGCGGCATACAAATCCAATCAATCAATCAATCAATCAATAAATGTCTAGTTTAACGAAAAGAAGGACTAGATGAGACATGATAGCTGTGTTCTGATATTTTAGGGGTTGCCACAAAGAAGAGGGGGTCAGGCTATTCTCTAAAGCACCTGAGGGTAGGACAAGAAGCAATGGGTGGAAACTAAACGAGGAGAGAAGCAACTTAGAACTAAGGAGACATTTCCTGACAGTCAGGACAGTTAATCAGTGGAACAGCTTGCCTCCAGAAGTTGTGAATGCCCCAGGTGTTAAGCAGATGTTGGATAAACATCTTAGTGTAGGGTTTCCTGCCTAAGCAGGGGGTTGGACTAGAAGACCTCCAAGGTCCCTTCCAACTCTGTTGTTGTTGTTAAGCATGTAGCAGTAAGCTTCCAGAGTCACTAACACTGAGATAAGCGGCATATAAATGTAATAAATAGATTTTAAGAGGGCATCTTAAGAGCACGCAACAGATTCAAAGTTAATACGAACTGCTCCAAACTTAAAGACTGTAAAAAAATATGATTTAAACAATTGAGTTATGGAAGCGTGGAACTCATTGCCGGACTCAATTGTGTCAACCCCTAACCCCCAACATTTCTCCCTTAGACTCTCCACGATTGACCTCTCCAGGTTCCTAAGAGGCCAGTAAGGGGCGTACATAAGTGCACTGGTGTGCCTTTCGTCCCCTGTCCAATTGTCTTTCCTTTCTCTCACTTATCATATATATTTTCTTTTTTTTTATATCCTCTCCTCTAAGTTCACTTTACCCCTATATATATTACTACATGTCTATTTTTCTTCCTATGTATTTGTGTATTGGACAAATGAATAAATAAATAAAAAATAAATAAATCTCATTTTTCAAGGCACGAGACTGACCATACGTTACACGTTTCTTTTGAGATTCCAACATCCACAATCTTCTCAGCAGTATTTCAGCTTTTTAGGCTTTAATTATTTGTCAAACCATGTTAATGAATTAAATATCCACTTTATAGAGATACATTGATCATCACCAGACAGAAGAGCTCTCAACCATAAATCAAATGAAAGAAAGGTGGCTTATTCAGGTTAATCCTAGTTAAACCAGCTAAATTTTTCATCCTATCCCAGCGGTCTTCTTCTTCTTCTTTTTTTTAAACAAAACAGCAGATGGTGGGGTGTGCGTTGAATATAATGAAAATAGATTTCATTATTGGTTGAATCCATTCATGAACAGAGTTACTTAAAAGAGGGGGGCAAAGGAAAGAAAAAACCCCCTGCAGTAAACAGGGAAAACAGTTTCAAGTTTTCCTTTAAATATCTCTCTGATATACAGTCTCCCACTGAGCAAATCAACTCTTTAAGACTGTTTAGCAAAACCAGCCCACTCCAGTTAACCAAAACAGTGATTAAAATTCAGCACCACACCTTCCAATGCTATCTGACTGCTGGAGGTTATGATGGAGTTGGAATTGCTACAAACTGGTAAACCGCTAGAGGTGCAGAAAGGAAACGATTTAAAAAACACACGCACCCTAGATTGCTTAAAACATCGTAACTTTTTACTTCTACCGTGAGACCGAATGAATTCCCGATTTAATTGCAAAGGGGGAAAAAAAGAAAGACTGTTAATAGCCAATGAAATGTAGCAAGGTCACTTGAATGTAAAAGAAGCATAAAATTGTATTACGGGTAATAATTGGATATGCGTGGGATTTATAGCCCAACCTTTATCCAAGGCAATCTCCAATGATCTCTTTTTAACAGTATTGGAGGATGCGGACTTGAGGAAAATGATCAGCCAGCAACCTTCTCCTCTATTTTTACATATTATCTTTAGAAACATAGAAACATAGTCCATCTAGTCTGCCCTTATACTATTTTCTGTATTTTATCTTAGGATGGATCTATGTTTATCCCAGGCATGTTTAAATTCAGTTACTGTGGATTTATCTAACACGTCTGCTGGAAGTTTGTTCCAAGGATCTACTACTCTTTCAGTAAAATAGTATTTTCTCACGTTGCTTTTGATCTTTCCCCCAACTAACTTCAGATTGTGTCCCCTTGTTCTTGGGTTCACTTTCCTATTAAAAACACTTCCCTCCTGGACCTTATTTAACCCTTTGACATATTTAAATGTTTCGATCATGTCCCCCCTTTTCCTTCTGTCCTCCAGACTATACAGATTGAGTTCATTAAGTCTTTCCTGATACGTTTTATGCTTAAGACCTTCCACCATTCTTGTAGCCCGTCTTTGGGCCCGTTCAATTTTGTCAATATCTTTTTGTAGGTGAGGTCTCCAGAACTGAACACAGTACTCCAAATGTGGTCTCACCAGCATTCTATATAGCGGGATCATAATCTCCCTCTTCCTGCTTGTTATACCTCTAGCTATGCAGCCAAGCATCCTACTTGCTTTCCCTACTGCCTGACTGCATTGTTCACCCATTTTGAGACTGTCAGAAATCACGACCCCTAAATCCTTCTCTTCTGAAGTATTTGCTAACACAGAACTGCCAATACAATACTCAGATTAAGGATTCCTTTTCCCCAAGTGCATTATACTAATATACAGTAATACCTCATGATACGAACTTAATTGGTGCAATGAGGAGGTTCGTAAGATGAAAGGTTCGTAAGACGAAACATTGTTTCCCATAGGAAACAATGTAAAGTCAATTAATCTGTGCAACCAAGAAACCCCCCGCAAAAAAAAGGGCTTTCGGCGACTGCTGTGAAGCCGCGCGGCTGTTTTAAAAGGTGACAGCCGGCCTGAGGGGCTTCCCAGCACCCCCCGAACCCGGGTTCGGGGGGGTGCTGGGAAGCCCCCCAGGCCGGCTGCGACCTTTTAAAAGAGCCGAGCCGCTTCCCATCTGTCTCCTGAAGCCGAACGGCAAAGCCGAACTTCCGCGTTCGGCTTCAGGAGACAGCTGGGAAGCGGCGCGGCTCTTTTAAAAGGTCGCAGCCGGCCTGGGGGGTTTGCCAGCACCCCCCGATCGGGGTTCGGGGCCGGCTGCGACCTTTTAAAACACCCGCGCCGCTTCCCAGCTGTCTCCTGAAGCCGAACGCTAAAGCCGAACTTCCGCGTTCGGCTTCGGGAGACAGCTGCGAAGCGGCACGGCTCTTTTAAAAGGTTGCAGCCGGCCTGGGGGGCTTCCCAGCAACCTCCCGAACCGAACCCGGGGTTCAGCAAAATTTTGCCTCTTCTTACGAACTTTGTTCAAGTTACGAACCGGCGTTCGGGAGGCTTCTGGGAAGCCCCGCCGCCCGGCTGTTACCTTTTAAAACAGGCGTGTGGCTTCCCAGCAGTCTCCGAATGCCGGTTCGTAACTCAAAAAAAATTCGTAAGAAGAGGCAAAATTTTTCTGAACCCCGGGTTCGTATCACGAGTTGTTCGTAAGACGAGGGGTTCGTATCTTGAGGTACCACTGTACTTTATATATATATTACTTCATGTCTATTCTCTTCCATATGTATTGTGTATTGGACAAATGAATGAATAAATAAATAAAATAAAAATAAACCTGCCTGAGACAGATTTGGACTCTAAAATTTCAATAACTACTTGGCAGTTCTTTGTTAGCAAAAAACTTCAGAAGAGAAGGATTTAGGGGTAGTGATTTCTGACAGTCTCAAAATGGGTGAGCAGTGTGGTCGGGCAGTAGGAAAAGCAAGTAGGATGCTTGGCTGCATAGCTAGAGGTATAAAAAGCAGGACGAGGGAGATTGTGATCCCCTTATATAGAGCGCTGATGAGACCATATTTGGAATACTGTGTTCAGTTCTGGAGACCACACCTACAAAAAGATATTGATCAAATTGAACGGGTCCAAAGACGGGCTACAAAAATGGTGGAAGGTCTTAAGCATAAAACGTATCAGGAAAGACTTAATGAATTCAATCTGTATAGTCTGGAGGACAGAAGGAAAAGGGGGGACATGATCGAAACATTTAAATATGTTAAAGGGTTAAATAAGGTTCAGGAGGGAAGTGTTTTTAATAGGAAAGTGAACACAAGAACTAGAGGACACAATCTGAGGTTAGTTGGGGGAAACATCAAAAGCAACATGAGAAAATATTATTTTAGTGAAAGACTGGTAGATCCTTGGAACATTCCAGCAGACGTGGTTGGTAAATCCACAGTAACTGAATTTAAACATGCCTGGGATAAACATATATCCATCCTAAGATAAAATACAGGAAATAGTATAAGGGCAGACTAGATGGACCAGGAGGTCTTTTTCTGCCGTCAATCTTCTATGTTTCTATGTTTCTACTCAATGCTACCCAGTGGTGGGATACACATTTTTACTACCAGTTCTGTGGCCGTGGCTTGGTGGGCGTGGTAGGGGAAGGATACTGCAAAATCTCCATTCCCGCCCCACTCCAGGGGAAGTATACTGCAAAAGCTCCATTTCCTCCTATGAAATTTAGTTCATAGTAGCTGCAGCCCTGTGATTCGGGATTAATAACGATGCTCCCTTCTTATTTATTTATGAGGGTGCAATGGCTCAGTAGTTAAAGACAGTGAGCTTGTCTGCTGGAAAACTGACAGCCTGGTTCGGGTTCTGAGCAGTGCATGACAGGGTGAGAACCTATTAAAATGAAATTTTAGCTCTCAAAAGATCATCATTATGCCCAGTGAAGGGCTACCACAATTTTTACCACCACACTGTGGGCATAGCTTATGCACTTTCAACATCTTTCAGCGCCAATTGGATGCTCTAGGGTGGAGCTCCATTTTCACTACTCCCCCCGCCCGGGCAGAGCAGCCCACCCCTGGTTATGCCTACACACACACAACACCGAAAAACATCACAGTCTAGTTCGAATGTATACATAAACATGGCAAAGAATGAGAATCCCAAGGGTTTAAGACAGATGGCATAAGGAACAAAGCTGTTACAGAATTTAGCACCCTGCTATAGTTGCATGGAAGCCTCCTCCCAGAGGGGAGCAACAGAAACAGAGACCATGAAATGGGTGGGGGGCTGGGGGGCTCTTAACAATGCTTTGAGCTCCAAGCCAGTGGCTTTCAACCTTTCTAATGCTGCGACCACTTAATACATATCCTCAGGTTGTGGTGTCCCCCAGCCATAAGTCTAGCACCAATTCTGCCAACAGAGCTTTAAGATGATTAGCAAGATTGATTGATTGGGAAACCTGAATGCTATTGATATATTCTTAAGGCATATGCACAGTGGTACCTCTACTTACAAACTTAATTCATTCCGTGACCAGGTTCTTAAGTAGAAAAGAAATTATTTTTCCATAGGAATCGATGTGAAAGCAAATAATGGGTGCAATTGGGGAAACCACAGGGAGGATTGAGGCCCTGTTTCCTCCCAGGAGTTTCCTAGAGAGACCCCACAGAGGCTTCTCCCCACCTTTTGTGGCCCTGTTTCCTCGCAAGAGTTTCCTAGAGAGGCCCCATGGAGGTTTCTCACAGCCTTTTCTGGCCCTGTTTCCTCGAAGGAGATTCCTAGAAAGGCCCCACAGAGACTTCTCCCCACTTTTTCCGCCCTGTTTCCTCCCAGGAGATTCCTAGAGAGGCCCCATGGAGGTTTCTCACAGCCTTTTCCAGCCCTGTTGCCTCCCAGGAGATTCCTAGAGAGGCCCCACGGAGGCTTCTCCCTGCCTTTTCTGGCCCTATTTCCTCCCAGGAGATTCCTAGAGGGGCTCCACAGAGGCTTCTCCCTGCCTTTTCCGGTTACAGTTTTGGAGGCTCAGGTTTGTAAGTGAAAAATGGTTCTTGAGAAGAGGCAAAAAAATCTTGAACACTCGGTTCTTATCTAGAAAAGTTTGCAAGTAGAGGTGTTCTTAGGTAGAGGAACCACTGTATATGGAAACTGTGGAGAATTTTTTTAAAAAAAACAATTTTTTTTTAAAAAAAGACAGGGATTATGTCACATATCTGCATGCTGCCAAATGTCTTTTGGGAAACAAACACTACATGTTGATGCTTCTTCGCTGAGAACTCAGGAAAGTGCACATAATTTCCTTTTATTTTATCTCCACATATAGGATATAATGCATTCCAAAGCTGAAATGGGGTTTGAACTTGAATCCTAGACTAAACCTTAACCAATACAGGGTGCGTTCCAAAAGTAATGCAATTGAATTTCCCGTGCCGCTCCTATTGGTTGGAGTGGAACCAAAGCACTTGGAGTAGGTGGGGGGACGACGCTAAGCTTTGCCGCGAAACCGGTCTCAGTGCTCTCCAATAATAATAATAATAATAACAACAACAATAATAATAATAATAATAATAATAATGATAATAATAATAATTATTATTATTATTAATTAGATTTGTATGCCGCCCCTCTCCAGACTCGGGGCGGCTCACAACAAACAATAAAAAACAATATTATACAGGCACAAATCTAATATTAAGAAAAAACTAAAAACCCTATCATAATTAAAAACCAAACAGCACATACATTCCAAACATAAATTACAATAAGCCTGGGGGAAAGGTGTCTCAAATCCCCCATGCCTGGCGGTATAGGTGGGTCTTAAGTAGTTTACGGAAGACAAGGAGGGTGGGAGCAGTTCTAATCTCCGGAGGGAGTTGATTCCAGAGGGCCAGGGCCGCCACAGAGAAGGCTCTTCCCCTGGGGCCTGCCAGACGACATTGTTTAGTCGACGGGACCCGGAGAAGGCCAACTCTGTGGGACCTTATCGGCCGCTGGGATTCGTGTGGTAGCAGGCGGATCCGGAGGTATTCTGGTCCAATGCCATGTAGGGCTCTGGAAGCGGCAGGACACCAGTTATTGTAAACCTCTGCGCACCGACTATGTCACGGAAAAAATGGAATGAAAATTTCAAGTGAACATTTGCAACATAAAGAAATTGAACCTGGTTATTTGGACAACGTCATCGCTGGTGATGAAACCTGGGTTTTTGAATGCGACGCAGAAACAAAATGCCAAAGCTCTGAGTGGCACACCGACCAGTCCCCCAAGCCCAAAAAGGCAAGCATGAGCAAATCAAAAGTGAAAGCAATGCTCACAGTCTTTTGCAACAGTAAAAGAGTGGTCCATAAGGAGTTTGTTCCTCATGGACAGACAATTGACGCTGCCTACTATGTGGATGTGCTGGAAAGACTCCGAAAAAGGATCATCAGGACGAGAAAAGACATCCCTGCTACCTGGCAACTCCATCATGACAACGCGCCTTGCCACAACTCGCTACGAGTCTGCGAGTTCCTGGCCAAACACCAGGTGCCAACACTGCCTCACCCCCCTATATTCCTGACGTCACCCCAGCAGACTTATTTTTGTTTCCTGGGAATAAGGTAACCCTGAAAGGAATCTGTTTTTTGTCCATAGAAGAGATCCATGGAGCCGGGGTGGCGCAGCAGGTAGAGTGCTGTACTGCAGGCCACTGAAGCTGACTTGTAGATCTGAAGGTCAGCGGTTCAAATCTCAACACCAGCTCAAGGTTGACTCAGCCTTCCATCCTTCCAAGGTAGGTAAAATGAGGACCCGGATTGTGGGGGCAATAGCCTAGCTCTGTTTTTAAAAAGTGCTATTGCTAACATGTTGTAAGCTGCCCTGAGTCTAAGGAGAAGAGCGGCATAAAAATCGAATAAATAAATAAGTAAGTATGTAAGTAAGTAAGTAAGTAAGTAAGTAAGTAAGTAAGTAAGTAAATAAATAAATAAATAAATAAATCCAATCAGCTGTGATGAAGACCTTGCAAGAGGTCCCCAAAGACGCCTTCCAGGCGTGTACCGGTCATGGCAGAGTCACTGGAAAAAATGTGTAGAGGCCCAAGGACAGTTCTTTGAAGAATTTTAAGTGTTTGTGCAAATCTGTTCAATAAATTACTTTAAAAAATAATAATTGCATTACTTTTGGAACGCACCCTGTATATCTTTTTTTAAAAAAAAAAAAAGTCTCGCAACAAGCTCATATTCAATAGGGCAGTGAACTAAATCTAAATGTTCCATAACTGAAGCCAAAATCAATGCTAAACAGTCAAGCATCAAACTCACACTTGGACACTTGTATTGTTGAACAGTGAGGAGCATTTTATGACTTTGTTCAGTGTGAGCCCTGCAGCATGACACATTGTCACATATTCTGAAAGCTTTCCAGGGAAATACATACATTTAGCTGAATTTCTAGGTCAAAAGTATTGGGAAATCACTGTTTTTAAACAACAGTGCCAAAAAACGAAATGCAACGGTGAAAGAAATACAGTACTTTGAAAACAAGCAGCCTAGAGAATCCAGCTACGAAGTTATCAAGAGCAGTTTGTTGAAATAACTTTGTCACTAAAGAGGAAGACGAATGAAAGGAGAATAATTTTTAATAAGCCACCAAATCTGCCAGGACAGATTCAGCTACAGAAAACACTTGGTTTTTTTTTGATATTTTTGATGAAATGCTTTTAACTGTTGCTAAAGAAATCCATTTTTAACTGAAGCTCAGACCTTATGGATTTCTATGCTTTACAAAGAGGTAATGGGGTGAGGTATCATCAGTATGCTGATGATACCCAGCTTTACATCTCCACCCCATGTCCAGTCAACGAAGCAGTGGAAGTGATGTGCCGGTGTCTGGAGGCTGTTGGAGCCTGGATGGGTGGCAACAGACTCAAACTCAACCCTGATAAGACGGAGTGGCTGTGGGCTTTGCCTCCCAAGGACAATTCCATCTGTCTGTCCATCACCCTGGGGGGGAATTATTGACCCCCTCGGAGAGTGTCCGCAACTTGGGCGTCCTCCTCGATCCACAGCTCACATTAGAGAAACATCTTTCAGCTGTGGCGAGGGGGGCGTTTGCCCAGGTTCGCCTGGTGCACCAGTTGCGGCCCTATTTGGACCGGGAGTCACTGCTCACAGTCACTCATGCCCTCATCACCTTGAGGCTCGACTACTGTAATGCTCTCTACATGGGGCTACCTTTGAAAAGTGTTCGGAAACTTCAGATCATGCAGAATGCAGCTGCGAGAGCAATCATGGGCTTTCCCCAAAATGCCCATGTAACACCAACACTCCGCAGTCTGCATTGGCATTAATGATCAATTTCCGGTCACAATTCAAAGTGTTGGTCATCACCTATAAAGCCCTTCATGGCACCGGATCAGAGTATCTACGAGACCGCCTTCTGCCGCACGAATCCCAGCGACCGGTTCGGTCCCAGAGAGTGGGCCTTCTCTAGGTCCCGTTGACTAAACAATGTCGTTTGGTGGGGCCCAGGGGAAGAGCCTTCTCTGTGGCCCTCTGGAACCAACTCCCCCCGGAGATTAGAATTGCCCCCACCCTCCTTGCCTTTCGTAAGCTCCTTAAAACCCACCTCTGCCGTCAGGCATGGGGGAACCGAGATATTCTTTCCCCCTAGGCCTTTACAATTTATGCATGGTATGTTTGTTTGTATGTATGTTTGGTTTTACAAATAAGGGTTTTTTAGCTGTTTTAGTATTGGATTTACATGCTGTTTTGTACTACTGTTGTTAGCTGCCCCGAGTCTACGTAGAGGGGCGGCATACAAATCCAATAAATAATTAATAATAATAATAATAATAATAATAATAATAATAATAATAATAATAATGGAAAAAAATACTCTTGAACATTAACAATATATGTTTTAGGAGAAATCAGATTCCAATCATTGATTTAATCTGGGTTCAATTTAATTGGGTCATTTAAAGTAACTCTGGAAAATAATTTGATTTCATTTGAATGTTTAATCAACTACACATACAATTATTTTAATTTGTATTAATTATTTGGTAAAATTATGATGTATGCTTGAGCATAAGTAGCTGCCTCACTTTTGGAGAAATATAATTCAATTTGACAATAAAAATTCACTGCTCCAATTTGATTTGGAAGGTCAGTTTAGTGAGGGAATGCAATGAAATCAAATTTAGACACTGCATTTCTTTCCCACAAGCCTTATTTATAACACCCAAGGTGCTGATTTCCATCTAGTCTTCCTAGGGCTACAACAAAAATATTATGGTATATTATGGGCTGCATCATCTCTTCACTACCATCCTCACTACGGTGTTTCCCATGTTTGCCATGCACTCAAAAACCTGATTGGGCTTATTATCAGGGGAAATTGTTGTCTGTTTGTCCGTCCGTCCGTCCGTCCATCCATCCATCCATCCAATCTATCTACCCTATCTATCTATCTATCTATCTATCTATCTATCTATCTATCTATCTATCTTCTATCTATTTTCTATCGATCCAATCTATCTACCCTATCTATCTATCTATCTATCCATCCATCCATCCATCCATCCATCCATCCATCCATCCATCTATCTATCTATCTATCTATCTATCTATCTATCTATTTATCTATTTTCCATCTATCTTCTATCTACCTATCGATCCATCCATCCATCGATCCATCCATTGATCCATCCATTCATCTATCCATCCATCCATCCATTCCTCCATCTACCATGTTTTCCCCAAAATAAGACCCTGTCCTATATCTTTTTAAACCCTGAAATAAGCGCTTGGCCTTATTGCCCTGCATTCAAAAGCCCAATTGGGCTTGTTTGTTTGTTTGTTTGTTTGTTTGTTTGTTTGTTCGTTCGTTCGTTCGTTCGTTCGTTCGTTCGTTCGTTCATTCATTCATTCATTCATTCATTCATTTATTGGATTTGTATGCCGCCCCTCTCCTTGGACTCGGGGCGGCTAACAACAGTGATAAAAACAATATGTAGCAATCCAATAATAAAACAACTAAAAAACCTTTATTATAAAAACCAGACATATATACAGATATACCATGCATAAACTTATTATTGGGGGATGTCTTATTTTGGGGAAAAACAGGGTATAGTTCCAGAAAAACCTATCTTTGTCACCTGGACTGAAACCCAGAACATGTTTCTGAGGACCCAGCCGGATAAAATAGATAAGATAAGCTTTATTGTCATTTTTTCCCCCTGTGGGACTCTGGCACACATTAAAAAACGACACTGTTGCCTGCTCTCAAAAGTGTATGGCTAGACACAAAACCCGGTAACCCTGATGACAATAGGTTGAAAAGGAAAGAACAATACCTACATTTGAGTGGATGGTTTTATGGATAAGTGTAATGTTCCTTTTCACAAGTGGATCAAAGGCAAGTTCTCTGAAGTAGGTACTTCGCTTTTCATCAGAAATTTTTCACAAAAGAAAACAGGGACAAAGAAAAGATGGGACAGACTCAGAAAGTAAAACAGTTCTCAGGCAAGTGTCTGGATTTCAAATCACAAATCCTCAATAATCTCACTGATCGTTTTTCAACTTCATAAATATCTCAATCAATCAGAATAGAGCTGGAAGTGAACTTGGAGGTCTTCTAGACCAGTGTTTCCCAACCTTGGCAACTTGAAGATATCTGCACTTCAACTCCCAGAATTCCCCAGCCAGAAAATGCTGGCTGGGGAATTCTGGGAGTTGAAGTCCAGATATCTTCAAGTTGCCAAGGTTGGGAAACACTGGTCTAGACCAATCCCCTGCTCAAGCAGGAGACCCTATACCAGTGGTGTCACCTGTGAATGCAGCTGCGAGACCAATCATGGGCTTTCCCAAATATGCCCATGTTACACCAACACTCCACAGTCTGCATTGGTTGCCGATCAGTTTCCGATCACAATTCAAAGTGTTGGTTATGACCTATAAAGCCCTTCATGGCACCGGACCAGATTATCTCCGGGACCGCCTTCTGCTGCACGAATCCCAGCGACCAGTTAGGTCCCACAGAGTGGATCTTCTCCGGGTCCCATCAACTAAACAATGTCGCTTGGCGGGACCCAGGGGAAGAGCCTTCTCTGTGGCGGCCCCAGCCCTCTGGAACCAACTCCCCCCAGAGATTAGAGTTGCGCCCACCCTCCTTGCCTTTCGTAAGCTACTTAAAACCCACCTCTGTCATCAGGCATGGGGGAATTGAGATCCTCTTTCCCCCTAGGCCTTTACAATTCTATGCATGGTATGTATGTATGTATGTATGTATGTATGTATGTATGTATGTATGTATGTATGTATGTTTGGTTTTTTATATTAATGGGTTTTTAATCGTTTTTCGTATTAGATTACTCTTGTACACTGTTTTATTGTTGCTGTTAGCCACTCCGAGTCTCCGGAGAGGGGCGGCATACAAATTCAATAAATAAATAAATAATAAATAAATAAATCTCTGCTCACCATCACAGATCTAGACGATCCAAACCTCAAATCCTGCAACCGTTCTTCATATATTTTAGACTCTAGATCTTTAATTGTCTTAGTTGCTGTCCTTTGCACTTTTCCCAAAGTCTCAACATAACGTAGTAACGTTGTAACGTGATGTCCAAAACTGGATGGAGTATTTGATCTGAATCAATTTTATTCATTTTCTCCCCCCAGTTAATCCATTTTCTGGTTTCTCGTGACATCTTGACATCAAACATATCACACCTATGGAGTTTGAATAACACTTCCAGTGAAAATCTAGCAAGCTGTTTTGAAGTCCAGTGTGACGTGGTTATGGCCATAAACACGACCCATTCTGGTATGAGTGCTATATCAGAGCTATCATGCTGTGTTGCTTCTGACACATTGCACCACGTCAGATCAAGATAATATAGGTCTATGGGAGTAATTGTAAGGCAGAAGTTTGAATATATCCCTTCAGCTGCGGACCATTTCATTACCTGTCTTCGTTTGAGGGACAAATTATGTCCTGCGTTCTTTCCTGATGCTATGTAACAATCTATGGTTTAGAAACACAAGAGTTAGTTTATTATTGGGTGTTGCTTTATCTAGTCACAGGTAAAGAAGGTTCCCTCCATTGTCTTTATTCTGGAGGGTTGTGCATGGCTTCAGCGGACAGTTCAGTATTTGGTAGGATGTGGAACCAGAAAGTGGTTGTTGCTGTTGTCGTCGTCGTCATCATCATCATCATCATCATCATCTCCTAGCATCGTTTCTGAAGGTGTAGGGTCCACTTTTTGGATTGATCAACACGGTCTTGTGTTCTTTGGGGAACCAGGAACTGATCCAATATTTTTTCTGTTGGTAATCCTGCAGTGCTATCATCAAGAAACTTCTTTCTCCTTCCTTCCTTCCTTCCCTCCTTCCTTTTCTTTCTTTCTTTCTTATTTATTTCTTCCTTTCTTCCTTCCTTTCCCCTCCCTTGTTTCTCTCCCTCCCTTCCACCCTTCCTCCCTCCCTCCTTCCTCCCTTCCTTCCTTCCTTCCTTCGTTCTTCTTTCTTTTCTTTCTTTCTTTTTTCTTCCTTCCTTTCTCCCTCCTTCCTTCCTTTTCTTTCTTTCTTATTTATTTCTTCCTTTCTTCCTTCCTTTCCCTTCCCTCCCTTGTTTCTCTCCCTCCCTTCCACCCTTCCTCCCTCCTTCCCTCCTTCCTTCCTTCCCTCCCTTCCTTCATTCGTTCTTCTTTCTTTTCTTTCTTTTTTCTTCCTTCCTTTCTCCCTCCCTCCTTCCTTCCTTTTCTTTCTTTCTTATTTATTTCTTCCTTTCTTCCTTCCTTTCCCTTCCCTCCCTTGTTTCTCTCCCTCCCTTCCACCCTTCCTCCCTCCTTCCCTCCCTCCCTTCCTTCCTTCCTTCATTTGTTCTTCTTTCTTTTCTTTCTTTCTTTTTTCTTTCTTCCTTTCTCCCTCCTTCCTTCCTTTTCTTTCTTTCTTATTTCTTTCTTCCTTTCTTCCTTCCTGTCCCTTCCCTCCCTTGTTTCTCTCCCTCCCTTCCACCCTTCCTCCCTCCTTCCTTCCCTCCCTCCCTTCCTTCATTCGTTCTTCTTTTTCTTTCTTTCTTTTTTCTTCCTTCCTTCCTTCCTTCCTTTCTCCCTCCTTCCCTTGATTCTTTCCTTCCCCCCCTCCCCCCCTCCCTCTCTCACTCTCCCTTGATTCCTTGCTTCTGTCCTCTTTTTTCTCTTGGGGGGGAAGAGAGAAAAAGATTCGCAAACCTTGAAGAGGCATATTAAAAATGTTACGTATCTTTGATTTCTGGGGGAAAAAATCCTTTTGCATCCAAACAGGAATGGTTAAATCTGTAATGATTGAAAGGTGAGGAAATGCAACAGCCTCAGCCAAAGAAGGAAAGGAAGAATTGAAGCAGATGCTATAGAGTGTCAGATGAAATTCAATTCTTTGTTCCCCCGTTAAAAGAAACAGCACATGGGGGGAAAAGGCTTTTAAAGAGAGTTATGGATATTCACCTTGGACTGATGATAGAAGCTACTGTTCTGCCTTCCCCACTCTTATTTCCAAAATACAGACGGCAGCATGTTGCCTTTTGAATGGAGACAGGGTTTTATGTGGTCACATTATCAAAATCAACACGTTTTTTCAAGTGCATGTGGGCCTGTACGTAAACCCATCCCAGTAGAGGTTTCTCTCTCATCCATTGGAGAAAAAATGACATGCTTTAATAGAACTTTTGATATATACCTGAATACTTTTGAAATTGAATGTATCTCTTCATTAATCCCTGACTTCAAGGCTTCTTTCAACCTTCTTCTTACCAGGCTGTGTGTTGCATTTTATTAACTTGTATCGCGGCAGGACCTGTCTTTAATACTTTACTCTTAATTTTGTTTTATATATATTCTATTGTCTTTGATGTGAGCTTTAGGAACTTCTTTTCTTCTTCTTTTCAAATCAAAGTTGAAATATCTTCGCATTGTTGCCTGACAGCCTAATATTTTGCTTTGCTTCTTTGTGAAGAAGAAGAAGAGAAGGAAAGTTGTGGGTAATTGTAGAAGATCCTACTTCTGTTCTATTATGCAGCGAACGAAACCAAGTTAGGAAAAAGATGGGGCTCTTAACCTCCGATGTATGGACAATGTTGTTACTGGTTGTTAGTTGACTGGATGGAGCAGTTTGAACTTGAGTTAAATATTGAGTAAGAGCTGCAATGGCAATACGGAGAAACCTAGATTGGATTAGTATCTACTTGTAAGTAAGCTGAATACAGCTAAAGTAAAGTTCCTGTAAATAGAAGAGCAAGACAGAAACATAGAAACATAGAAGACTGACGGCAGAAAAAGACCCCATGGTCCATCTAGTCTGCCCTTTTACTATTTCCTGTATTTTATCTTACAATGGATATATGTTTAGATAGTAGTTTGTTTACACTGAAGAGTAAAACTATTTAATACTGTTTTCTACAAATGTGTCTTCATCATTTATGTGCACTGGTTCCTGAATTGCCACAGTGCATTCTGATATTTTACCAAGTCCCCCTGCATAGCTCTGTATACCCGGACTTCTCTTCTCTTCTCTTCTCCTCTCCTCTCCTCTACCCTCCTCCTCTCCTCTCCTCTGCTCTCCTCCCCTCCCCTCTCCTCCCCTATCCTATCCTATCCTGTAGAAACATAGAAACATAGAAGACTGACAGCAGAAAAAGACCTCATGGTCCATCTAGTCTGCCCTTATACTATTTCCTATATTTTATCTTACAATGGATATATGTTTATCCCAGGCATGTTTAAATTCAGTTACTGTGGATTTACCCACCACGTCTGCTGGAAGTTTGTTCCAAGGATCTACTACTCTTTCAGTAAAATAATATTTTCTCATGTTGCTTTTGATCTTTCCCACAACTAACTTCCGATTGTGTCCCCATGTTCTTGTGTTCACTTTCCTATTAAAAACACTTCCCTCCTGAACCTTATTTAACCCTTTAACATATTTAAATGTTTCGATCATGTGCCCCCTTTTCCTTCTGTCCTTCAGACTGAGTTCATTAAGTTTTTCCTGATACGTTTTATACTTAAGACCTTCCACCATTCTTGTAGCCCATCTTTGGACTCCTATTCTATTCTATTCTATTCTAATCTTTATTTATTTATTATTTATTTATTTTATTTTTATTTATTCAGTTGTCCAATACACAATACATATGGAAGAGAATAGACATGAAGTAATATATATAAAGATAATATGTAAAAATAGAGGAGAAGATACAGTATATGAAAGGAAGAAAATATATATGATATATGAGACAAAGGAAAGACAATTGGACAGGGGACGAAAGGCACACTAGTGCACTTATGTATGCCCCTTACTGACCTCTTAGGAACCTGGAGAGGTCAATCGTGGATAGTCTAAGGGAGAAATGTTGGGGGTTAGGGGTTGACACTATTGAGTCCGGTAATGAGTTCCACGCTTCGACAACTCGATTGTTAAAGTCATATTTTTTACAGTCACCTTTGGAGAGGTTAATATTAAGTTTGAATCTGTTGCGTGCTCTTGTGTTGTTGCGGTTGAAGCTGAAGTAGTCATTGACCGGTAGGACGTTGCAGCATATGATCTTGTGGGCAATACTCAAATCGTGTTTTAGGTGCCGTAGTTCTAGGCTTTCTAGACCCAGGATTGTTAGTCTATTTTCGTAGGATATTCTGTTTCGAGTGGAGGAGTGAAGGGCTCTTCTGGTGAAATATCTTTGGACGTTTTCAAGGGTGTTGATGTCCGAGATACGGTATGGGTTCTATTCTCTTCTATTCCCATGGTCACGAAAGGTCCTTGGTGCTCTCTGAGCTTGGTTATTTTCTTGCAGAGATACCATTGCTCAAACTACAAAGTTACCCAGTTTGAGCACCCCTCTTTAGTCTTCCCTACAACTGCGAGTTTACAAAAACGTCGTCTCTGCCTTGCTTTATAGACAGCTTGAAAAAATAAATGACTTCTATCTTTTCATTGCCATCCGTAATCTATATTAAAGAAGTGCCTCCAACTACATCTGAAAACATCATTAAGTCCTCTGCGCTTTCTAAGAAGATGTTTCATTCGATGGCATAAAGTGATTCTTGAAAACAGTGATTCATGGAATGGCATACGAAGTAAGAAAAAGAAAGATAATCATCCATATTTATAGCATAAAGGCCTTTTCGGGGGGAAAATAATGGATGCTGTCTACTTGAGTATAGCCCTCTCCTAGTCTCTTTATGAAAATCTTGGTGGCTCTTTAGATTAGCTGGGTTTCCTAGCAGCTGGGGGGGGGGGAATACAAATTGAAAGGGTTTTTTTCCTTTTAATCACCAAATGTATCTAACACAAGAAGAAGAAGCCGAAATTAGAAGGGTATAGAAGGATAGGGGAGAGTTAATGGATCAGACTTCAGGAAAGAAGTATCTTTGGCATTGCTCTATGCTTCCTGTTCTGTCGGGCTCTCTGGTAGAATCCTCCCAAAAATTCACAGGTACAAATTTCAGACACACACACGTTTGAAAATTCAAAACAATGTTCTTTATAATGAAAATTCACTTAAACCAAGCCCTCTTTTGGTATAGCAAAGAGCACTGGTCTCCAAACAAACTGGCAATTTGTACAAGTCCCTTATCAGTTCTGTGATATTTAGCTTGCAGCTGTGAGGCAATTCACAGTCCTTCTTCTTTCACAAAGTGAAACACACTTTGCTCTGGTTTAGTTTCAAAGCAGGGAAAAATCAGCACACAAAAGGTCAAAGTCAGTAAAGCAGTCATGAAACACAAGGATCAGATAATCCTCCACAATGGCCAAACCCACAGGCTGCTCTTTATAGCAGCCTCACTAATGACCACAGCCCCACCCAACCACAGGTGGCCTCATTTTCTTTGATAATAATCTCTCAGTTGTTGCTGCCTATGCATCGCTCTCCACATGCGTGGCTGTATCATTAACTCTTGTTCTGAATCCAAGGAGGAGCTAGATAATTGACCTCCTTCTGAGCTGTCTGCCCCACTCTCCTCCTCCCTGTCACTCATGTCTTCTTGGTCAGAGAAGCCTTCATCATCAGATTCCACCAGGGACAAAACAGGCCTGCAGCATGTGGATGTCTCCCCCACATCCACAGTCCTTGGGGCAGGAGCTGGGCCAGAGCTAACCACAACACTTCCCTTGATTAAAACACCAGCCACAAATCTATTAGAAAACTGGAATAGCAGCAAGAAGGTATGAAGCCCCTTTTCTATATGCAGGACAGAGGATGAGACTGCAAACTGTAGTTTGGTGAGGTTGTAAAAGTTTAGAATTAGAAGCCAGGCTATTGCGAGTTCTAAACTGAGGTGGTGCAGTGGTTAGAGTGCAAGACTGCAAGCTACTTCAGCTACTTGCTAGCTGCAGTTCGGCAGTCATGGGGTTGAAGGATGACTCAGCCTTCCATCCTTCTGAGCTCAGCAAAATGAGGATGCAGATTGGAGGCAATAGGCTGACTCTGTAAACTGCTTAGAGGAGGCTGTAAAAGCATTGTAAAGCAGTATATAAGTCTCAGCACTATCTTTATCTATCTATCTATCTATCTATCTATCTATCTATCTATCTATCTATCTATCTATCTAATCTATGTAATCTATCTATCTATCTATCTATCTATCTATCTATCTATCTATCTATCTATCTATCTACTCTATCTACTCTATCTATCTATCTATCTATCTATCTAATCTATCTATCTATCTATCTATCTATCTAATCTATCTATCTATCATCTATCTATCTATCTATCTATCTATCTATCTACTCTATCTATCTATCTACTCTATCTATCTATCTACTCTATCGATCTATCTATCTATCTATCTATCTATCTATCTATCTATCTACTCTACTCTACTCTACTCTATCTATCTATCTATCTATCTATCTATCTAATCTATCTATCTATCTATCTATCTACTCTATCTATCTACTCTATCTATCTATCTATCTATCTATCTATCTATCTATCCATCCATCCATCTATCTATCTAATCTGTCTAATCTATCTATCTAATCTATCTATCTATCTATCTATCTATCTATCTATCTATCTATCTATCTATCTATCTATCTATCTATCTATTTATCTATCTATCTAATCTATCTATCTATCTATCTATCTATCTATCTATCTAATCTCCCTCTCTACCTACCTACCTACCTACCTACCTACCTATCTATCTATCTATCTATCTATCTATCTATCCCATGGTGCTGCAGTGGTTAGAGTGCAGTATTGTAGGCTACTTCTGGTGACTGCTAGCTGCCTGCAATTTGACAGTTCAAATCTCACCACCGGCTCAAGGTTAACTCAGCCTTCCATCCTTCCGAGGTGGGTAAAATGAGGACCCAGAATGTTGGGGGCAAGAGGCTGACTCTATAAACCGCTTAGAGAGGGCTGTAAAAGCACTATGAAGCAGTCTACAAGTCTAAGTGCTATTGCCAATGCTAATACTACTTTAAGTGCGGAAGGCAGTTGAGTGACAAGGAGCCAGTCCTTCTCTCTCAGGCCCAGAAAGGAGAAAGGTGAGGGCAAACCACCTCTGAAATGTTGGGAACATTGGGCTTGGATTTGTCCGTGTAGTTGTTAAAAGTCAAGAGTGCCTTGAAGGCAAAAGAGAAAGAAAAAGAAAGGGAAAAAGTCCTGGGATAGGCAATATAGCCTAAGGCAGGCCTAGAACAGATGGTCTCCTGGCATCTAATTCAGCACCTTTCATTACTGCACTAAACGGACTCTCGTCCCAGCCTTAGGGAAATACAAAGTTCCAGCTGAGTTCCAGGCTTGAGTTTGATTTTGGCATTTGGCCTGAAGAATGTATTTAATTATGCATTAAAGAGATGCGCCAGTGTACCTGAGCCTTATCCTCAATTTCCCGTGGAGACTTTCTCAAGAGCCTTGCAGATTATCCGCAGCAGAAGTATCCGACCTTGGCAACTTTTAAGACCTGCGGAATTCAACTCCCAGAATTCCCCAGCCAGCCATGGATTATGTCATCCTGGGAGTTGCAAGTCTTAAAGTTGTAGGAATGAACATCCTGGTCCAGAAAAGCTCTATTCACAGAGAAACCCATTGTCGGTTCAGGTGATGCTAATCAAAACCGGAAGGTTCAGTTTGTGTGTGGCCACATCCTTCTGGGCACGAACAAATCTCTTATTTAACCTTGAATACTGGACTATGCCTTCCATGTGAATGATTTAATGGAACAATCCAACATATTGCAGATCCCGTCTTGCTAATTTGTTCTCCTGGTCTTCATCAAATTGAAGGGACTCAGTCGATCCATTCTACAACCTTGTTTTGCAAGGTTTATAGGCAGTCTTTACAAATAAGATTGCTGTGGCTAGAGTAGAATAGAATAGAATAGAATAGAAGAATAGAGTAGAGTAGAGTAGAGTAGAGTAGAATAGAATAGAATAGAATAGAATAGAACAGAACAGAATTTATTTATTTATTCAATTTTTATGCCGCCCTTCTCCTTAGACTCAGGGCGGCTTACAACATTTTAGCAATAGCACTTTTTAACAACCCTCACAATCTGTGTCCTCATTTTACCCACCTCGGAAGGATGGAAGGCTGAGTCAACCTTGAGCCAGTGATGAGATTTGAACCGCTGACCTTCAGATCTACAGTCAGCTTCAGTGGCCTGCAGTACAGCACTCTACCTGCTGCGCCACCCCGGCTCATCCATCCATCAATCCATCCACCCATCCATGATGCAGAATGGTTAAAATGCAGTTTTTCAGACTAACTCTGCTCACTGCCAGGAGTTCGATCCTGACCAGTTCAGGGTTCAGCCAGCCTTCCATCCCTCCGAAGTGGCTAAAGTGAGGATCCAAATGGTTGTGTAAACTGCTTAGAGGAAGGGTGTGAAGCAATATATAAGTCTAAGTGCTATTGCTACTCTTGCAAAATGTCCAATCTATTTTTCTTTATTTTATGAACAACAAGATGTGCCAAGTCTCAAGTCCAAACACCAAGATGACAAACCACAATGCAGCAACAAGAGTTTTTTTCCATAATTCCAAGGGATGAATTAATGCAGGTATCATTGCGCTGCCTGGCCTTCTACAGGGTCCACAACTTGGGCGTCCTCCTCGATCCACAGCTCACATTAGAGAAACATCTTTCAGCTGTGGCGAGGGGGGCGTTTGCCCAGGTTCGCCTGGTGCGCCAGTTGCAGCCCTATTTGGACCGGGAGTCATTGCTCACAGTCACTCATGCCCTCATCACCTCGAGGCTCGACTACTGTAACACTCTCTAAATGGGGCTATCTTTGAAAAGTGTTCGGAAACTTCAGATCGTGCAGAATGCAGCTGCGAGAGCAATTATGGGCTTCTCTAAGTATGCCCATATCACTCCAACACTCCGCAGTCTGCATTGGTTGCCGATCAGTTTCCGGTCACAATTCAAAGTGTTGGTTATGACCTATAAAGCCCTTCATGGCACCGGACCAGAATATCTCCGGGACCGCCTTCTGCCGCACAAATCCCAGCGACCGGTTCGGTCCCACAGAGTTGGCCTTCTCCGGGTCCCATCGACCAAACAATGTCATTTGGCGGGACCCAGGGGAAGAGCCTTCTCTGTGGCGGCCCCGACCCTCTGGAACCAGCTCCCCCCTGAGATTAGGATTGCCCCCACCCTCCTTGCCTTTCGCAAACTCCTTAAAACCCACCTCTGCCATCAGGCATGGGGGAATTGAAACATCTCCCCCTTGCCCATGTTGTTTTGGTGTTAGATTGATTGTGTGCTTGTTTTTTAATATTCTGGGGTGGTTTTTTATGAATTTTTTAGCTTAACATTGTAATTGGATTGGTGGGTATTGGATTTGTTATTATGTATTGTTTTTACTTTGTTGTGAGCCGCCCCGAGTTTGCGGAGAGGGGCGGCATATAAATCCAATAAATCTAATCTAATCTAATCATTCTATCACAAGGCGGGAAAGATTTTCCTGCAGGGCCCAAGAAGAAATCACCATCCATTCTTAGAGTCAGTTTGAATAAGAAACCAGATCAGTAACAATTTTCTGTTTCTCTCTTGCACTGTCTGGATCCCAGCAATGCATTTCAATCCAGGACAGCGCATAATGGCAAATGCTGGGTAGCAATTGAAGGAAAAGGACAGGAGAATCAATATTTTACAATCCCGCAACAAATGTACAGTGGTACCTCTTCTTATGAACTTAATTCGTTCCGTGACCAGGTTCTTAAGTAGAAAAGTTTGTAAGAAGAAGCAATTTTTCCCATAGGAATCAATGTAAAAGCAAATAATGCGTGCGATTGGGGAAACCACAGGGAGGGAAGAGGCCCTGTTTCCTCCCAGGAGATTCCTAGAGAGGCCCCATGGAGGGTTATCCCCACCTTTTCCGGCCCTGTTTCTTCCCAGGAGATTCCTAGAGAGGCCCCATGGAAGGTTCTCCCCACCTTTTCTGGCCCTGTTTCCTCTCATTCCTAGAGAGGCTCCACAGAGGCTCCTCCGTGCCTTTTCTGGCCCTGTTTCCTCCCAGGAGATTCCTAGAGAGGCTCCACAGAGGCTTCTCCATGCCTTTTCTGGCCCTGTTTCCTCCCAGGAGATTCCTAAAGAGGCCCCACAGAGGCTTCTCCCCACCTTTTCCGGCCGTTTCCTCCCAGGAGATTCCTAGAGAGGCCCCATGGAGGGTTCTCCCCACCTTTTTTGGCCCTGTTTCCTCTCATTCCTAGAGAGGCTCCACAGAGGCTTCTCCATGCCTTTTCTGGCCCTGTTTCCTCCCAAGAGATTCCTAGAGAGGCCTCACAGAGGCTTCTCCCCACCTTTTCCGGCCGTTTCCTCCCAGGAGATTCCTAGAGAGGCCCCATGGAGGGTTCTCCCCACCTTTTTTGGGCCTGTTTCCTCTTATTCCTAGAGAGGCTCCACAGAGGCTTCTCCATGCCTTTTCTGGCCCTGTTTCCTCCCAGGAGATTCCTAGAGAGGCCCCACGGAGGCTTCTCCCTGCCTTTTCCGGTTACAGTTTCGGAGGCTCGGCTTTGTAAGTGAAAAATGGTTCTTGAGAAGAGGGAAAAGAAATCTTGAACACCCGGTTCTTATCTAGAAAAGTTCGCAAGTAGAGGCGTTCTTAGGTAGAGGTACCACTGTACTAACGTTTAGCAAGTCATTCGACTTCATCGATTGTCAGAGGTTTGGAGCCAAAAATATTAAATGAGCTTTGCAGATGGCCATAGGGGTGATTTTGGAAATGTTGATGAATGGCTGTAATCTACTTGGAAAGAGTGGGCGAATTAATTATCGTGCATTAACAGAAGAGCCCATTAACTGGAATGGAAACCTGTACCATCACCTGGGATGAGCAGTTTTGATTTTGTTTCATTCTAATATTGCCAAAGGAAAAATAGCCCAAACATTGATTTGTTGATTATGAGAGAGAGAAAAATGCCTTGGCATGAAAGTCATGCTGCTTAGACTTGTGAAGTACATTTGAAGAAAGCTTGGAGTGCAAAGCAAATAGCATGATGAAGTTGTTGATGATTACTCTTTTATTCATTTAACATGAAATTCAGTCGACTGAACATTTAAAAATGTATCTCAAATATCATTGACGGGAGCTGATGATTGATACAGGTTGCTGCCAAGTATCTTCTTAAAATGTACAATGTTCCAAGTAGCAAGTTTTCCACCCAGTTCTACTGATATTATTGCAGGAATCTGAACTTTCTTGATGTATTTTATACAATTCTTAGACATGGTAACAGGTACCATGGCTGAACAACTGAACTGTGTTGAGTATTGAGTCGTTGTTGTTGTTGATAATGGCATCATAGCTTTTCAGGTGGGGAGGGAGAGTGTTGTGGTTAGCTCTGGCCCAGCTCCTGCCCCAAGGAATGTGGAGGTGGGTGTGGGGGAGACATCCACATGCCGCAGGCCTGTTTTGCTCCCAATAGAATCTGCCGACAATGTCTCCTCTGACCAAGGAAGCGTGAGTGACAGGGAAGAGGGGAGTTTGGCAGGCAGCCCAGGAGGAGATCAGTCATCTGTATCATCCCTGGATGCTGAACAAGAATTAATGATGCATGCGTAGAGTGATGCATAGGAGACAACAACTGAAGGATTATTACAAGAGAAAATGAGGCCACCTGTGGTTGGGTGGGGCTGCTGTAATTAGTGCTACAGATAAAAGTGCAGCCTGGTGTTTTAGTCTCATGGCAGTTTATCTGATTCATTGTTTCATCAAGATCGTGGTTTTTGCTGTTCAGGATTGTGTGTGTGGACTCTCTGGACTTTAGAATTGGACTCAATGTCCCAGTTATTGGGTGAGCAATTGGACTGCATTTAACCTGTGCCTTGTGTGTACCAGAAAATCCCTTTGACATTTAAAAAGGGAGCTGTTTCTGTTTTTCTGTTTATAAAAACTTTTGGGTTTTCCTTTTATCATATGGTGTGTGTCTTCCTGGACTAATTACCCTGTAATTACGGGCGGTTGAGACACGCCGGCAGAACAGGGAGTAGAATGTTTAACTCCTTAGTATAGAGTAGAATGTCTAAACTCCCAATCTGTAGACTAGATGAGTCATGTGCTGGTCATGCCCACTGGCAATTGGAACAGAGTTCTTTTCAGGTGGGGAGGGGAAGTACAATGTCTAACTTCTTAGCATGGAATAGACTGTAAGCATAATAAAGTCAGGAGGCCTAGTCCCCCCCCCCCATTTGTTTATTATCTTGGATATATCTTAGCTTACTTCTTGGTTTGGTCTTTTGCCATATGAATTTTGAAATGATTTTGTTCCAATTCCCTGAAATATTTTGAGTCCAAATATATGGGGGCTATTTGAACCAGGTATAAATATTTCGGGAGAATATTCATTTTTATTGCGGCAATTCTTCCTTAAAAAGATAATTGTAGGTTCCCCCATTTTTCAAAATTTTTCTTTGTCTCTTTGTTTCTAGGCTTTACAAGTCTGGAGATTTCGTGATGATGCATGAGTGGCATTTTTCTTTTATATATATAGATATACAGTGGTACCTTATCTTACGAATGCCTCTTCTAATGAACTTTTCGAGATACGAACCCAGTGTTTAAGATTTTTTTGCCTCTTCTTACAAACTATTTTCACAAGCCGCTGCTGCTGGGATGAAGGGGTTTCTTTTCCCCCCCTTTTTTGAAGAAAGAAAAGGGAGGGGCGGCTTGGAGGGGGAAAGAGTTTGCAGAGAACAGCGTGCTTGCAGAGGTACTGAAAGGGTGTCTATTGAAGAAAGAAAAGGGAGGGGCAGCTTGGAGGGGGAAAGACTTTGCAGAGAACAGCGTGCTTGCAGAGGCACTGAAAGGGTGTCTTTTGAAGAAAGAAAAGGGAGGGGCGGCTTGGAGGGGGAAAGACTTTGCAGAGAACAGCGTGCTTGCAGAGGCACTGAAAGGGTGTCTTTTGAAGAAAGAAAAGGGAGGGGCGGCTTGGAGGGGGAAAGACTTTGCAGAGAACAGCGTGCTTGCAGAGGCACTGAAACGGTGTCTTTTGAAGAAAGAAAAGGGAGGGACGCCCCCCTTGCCTTTCTTCCTTCCCACTCATCCTTTAGCCTAGCCTTGCTTCTTCCACCCGCCCCCTTTAGCTGCTCCTCCCTGCCCTCTGTTCACCTCTTTTCTAAAGTTTGGGATTTTCCTGAAGGATTTGCACGCATTATTTGCTTTTACATTGATTCCTATGGGAAACATTGTTTCATCTTACGAACCTTTCACCTTACGAACCTCCTCCTGGAACCAATTAAGTTCGTATCATGAGGTACCACTGTATTGTGTATTTGAGAAATGGCATTGTATATCAATTGGCTGGGTGTCTTGATTGAGTGTTGCTGGTCTCATAGATCACTTTTCTGAGTCTTCAACAACGAAATGCCAATTAAACATTTTCATTTTTTTAATAAAATTGTGCATTTTAGGGTGACAGGGGGAAACCATACATTTCAGAAAGTTCAATCAAAGTGGAGAGACGGTTGTTGAAATTTGACTGGGCTTAGAGAGAGGGCAGTAATGTTGTTTCCGAGGAAGGAAATCTTTATGAAATGATTAATTTACAAGAAAAAGCAGCAGTTCCAGCCATTTCCTCAGCTCTCTAGAATAAATAATACAGACGTTGTAAAGGCCAACTGTGTCATTTTAATAATTGATATCTGGCTGCTTTTCTGGCCCACCTGAAGAGTATTTATTGTATTTTGCCACAGTCCACTCCAAACACAGCTCAGATTATCAATTGCCTCTGCTCTATTTCACGCAGCGGTGTTCTGTTTTTACAAAATCTTATTTCTCCCAGCTCCTCCCTTTAAACTGATTAGAGCCCGTGGGTCAATTGAGCCTAGCCTCAACAGGTAGGCTCGGATGAATAATGACAATTAAGAAAGCTGGTGGGGAAATCTAACTCAGTTTAAATGAGGAAGACACAGACAAATGCCCAGGTCCATTCTTCAAGCAAAGAGACAGGCATGGGTAACTGAGCTTAACTGGAGAAACTCGGTGATGGAGGACAACGAAACAAACCAAGATCAATCAGAATAGAGGTGGAAAGGACCTAGGACATCTTCTAATTCAACCTCGTGCTCAAACAGGTGACCCCACAAGCAGTGTTGGCGAGCATTTTTTTCCTCGGGGGCTGAAAGAGCATGGGCATCTGCTATCATGAATACGCAAGTGGCGAAAACATCTTCTCCCGCCTCCTGGAGGCCCTCTGGAGGCCAGAAATGGCCTGTTTCCCAACTTCTAGAGGGCCTAGTAGGCTCGTGTTTCACTGTCCGCCGGCCTCCAAAGGCTTCCCTGGAGCTAGGGGAGGGTATAAAGGCCCTCCCCCATTCCCTTAGAGGCTCTTTGGAAGCCAAAAACATCTCCCAGAGCCTCTGTGTGACCCAAAAATCAGTTGGCCAGCACACACATGCATGTTGGAGCTGAGCTAGGGCAACAGCTCATGTGCCAGCAGATATGGCTCCGTGTGCCACCTGTGGCACCCGTGCCATAGGTTCGCCATCACTGCCCTATAGTATAGTCTTTACCAGCCGCTTGTAATATTGTGGACAGCCGAAAACTTGATAGATGGACAAGCTGAGGGGTTACACGCACATTGCATTATGGGTGAAAGCACATTCTTTCAGCACGCGGCGACGAAAAGATTAGCAATCAATGTCTTATACCATCTCAGAGAAGTGACTGTCCAGTGTTGAAGCAGCCACAACATCTGAAGGCAATCCATCCCACTGGTTAATTGTCCTCACTGTTAGGAAATTTCTCCTTAATTCTCTCCTTGATTGTTTCTGTTCTGTCAGGCCCTCTGGTAGACTCCTCCCAAAAATTCACAGGTACAAATGTCAGACACACACACGTTTGAAAATTCAAAACAATGTTCTTTATAATGAAACTTCACTTAAACTAAGCCCTCTTTTGGTAGAGCAAAGAGCACTCGTCTCCAAACAGACTGGTAATTTGTACAAGTCCCTTATCTGTTCTGTGATACTTAGCTTGCAGCTGGGAGGCAATTCACAGTCCTTCTTCTTTCACAAAGTGAAACACACTTTGCTCTGCTTTAGTTTCAAAGCGGGGGAAAATCAGAACACAAAAGGTCAAAGTCAGTAAAGCAGTCATGAAACACAACGATCAGATAATCCTCCACAATGGCCAAACCCACAGGCTGCTATTTATAGCAGCCTCACTAATTACCACAGCCCCACCCAACCACAGGTGGCCTCATTTTCTTTGATAATAATCTCTCAGTTGTTGTTGCCTATGCATCGCTCTCCGCATGTGTGGCTGTATCATTAACTCTTGTTCTGAATCCAAGGAGGAGCTAGATAATTGATCTCCTTCTGAGCTGTCTGCCACACTCTCCTCCTCCCTGTCACTCATGTCTTCTTGGTCAGAGGAGCCTTCATCATCAGATTCCACCAGAGGCAAAACAGGCCTGCAGCATGTGGATGTCTCCCCCACATCCACAGTCCTTGGGGCAGGAGCTGGACCAGAGCTAACCACAACAACTGTTAGGAAATTTCTCCTTAATTCAAAGTTGATTCTCTCCTTGATTGGTTTCCACCCATTGATTCCTAGAACATCTCTGTCATAGGAAGGCCAACATAATTTATTTCATACACAGGAGGGCTTCAGAATCTACTGCAATATGTATTTAAATATGGGATCACGCTGGGTAGATCAGACCAAGGGGACTCAATTCCGCAGGAAAACCTGAAAGCACTTTGACTGAGGTTAGCTTTGATAACAGAATTTTGCAAGTCTGATCATACTATACCTTCTTTCTGTGAATTAAAAGAAGCACCTTGTCTGATGTTCTGAAGTTAAAAATATATATATTTCAGCCCCTTTTGCTTAAGGCAACAGGTCTGGTATAAACCTATCAAGATCATTTTCCTTACTGTCTGCAGGTAGTCCTCAACTTAACGATGACAATTGAGTCCCAAATTTCTGCTGCTAAGAGAGTTATTTGTTAAATGAGGTTTGTCACATTTTATGATCTTTCCTGTTGCAGTTGTTAAATGTACCATTTGTAGTTGTTGACTCAGTAACGCATTTGTTAAGTGAATCTGGGTTCCCCATTAACTTCGCTTGTCAGAAGTTCCCAAAAGGGGATCCTGTGACCATGGAGATGCCTCGAGTGTGAAAAACAGTCATATGTCACTTGTCTCAGGGCCACTGTAATTTCGAACAGTCACTAAATGAATTGTTTTTAAGACAACGGCTACTTGTCCCATAGGCTACCTCGAGGTTCGATTTCTGCAACGCTCTCTACATGGGGCTACCTTTGAAAAGTGTTTGGAAACTTCAGATCATGCAGAACACAGCCGCGAGAGCTATCGTGGGGCTTCCCAGATTCACCCACATGTCTACAACAATCCGTGGCCTGCATTGGCTGCCGATCACTTTCCGGTCACAATTCAAAGTGTTGGTTATGACCTTTAAAGCCCTACATGGCATTGGACCAGGGTAGCTCCGGAACCGCCTGCTACCGTACGAATCCCAGCGACCGATAAGGTCCCACAGAGTTGGCCTTCTCCAGGTCCCGTCGACTAAACAATGTCGTCTGGTGGGCCCCATGGGAAAAGCCTTCTCTGTGGCAGCCCCGGCCCTCTGGAATCAACTCCCCACGGAGATTAGAACTGCTCCCACCCTCCTTGTCTTTCGTAAACTACTCAAAACCCACCTATACCACCAGGCATGGGGGATTTGAGACATCTTTCCCCCAGGCTCCTTATAATTTATGTTTGGTATGTATGTGTTGTCTGGTTTTAATATGATAGGGTTTTAGTTATTTCTTTTAATGTTAGATTTGTGCCACTATAATATTGTTTTTACCATTGTTGTGAGACGCCCTGAGTCTTCGGAGAGGGGCGGCATATAAATCTAATAAATTATTATTATTATTATTATTATTATTATTATTATTATTATTATTATTATTATCATCATCATCATCATCATCATTATCATTATTACTATTACTTGTATACTGCATTACATAACTCAATCCTGATGCTAAGGCTCAATGCCAAAAAACTGGAAAATATTTCCAAGAAACTGGAAAATATTTCCCCAAAATTGGAAAATCTGAGTCCTCAATTTACCCACCTTAGAAGGATGAAAGGTTGAGTCAACCTTGAGCCGGTGGTGAGATTTGAACTGCTGAACTACAGCTAGCAGTTAGCTGAAGTAGCCTGCAGTGCTGCGCTCTAACCAGTGGGCCATAAGTGAGATGGTCTTTCTGAGATGCGATTATTCACTTCTCCTTCTTCCGCCTTCTTGTTCTGGACTCATGTCTCAGCCTATCGATTTGTTCTTTGGTCCTGGCACAAACGTTAATTCTGATTAATTACCTAATCTTACTTCCTGCCTCAGTTCAAGACCACTTCGGGGTGACGAATAAACTGATACTTCTTCCAGGTCCGTGCTCTGCAGAGCATTGAATAGCAGTGAGTTGAATTGAAACTTTGGGAGGTGAGAGAATATTTGTCTTCTACCATACCCAAGGCAGAAGAAAACTTGCTTAGATCGCATTGATCACATAGCATGTGTATAACTCCATCTCCCTTAAGGATGGATCTATATTCCTTCTTGTCCGATGCCATGAAGGGCTTTATAGGTCATAACCAACACTTTGAATTGTGACCAGAAATTGATCGGCAACCAATGCAGACTGCAGAGTGTTGGTGTAACCAATACTCTGCAGGCGGTAGGGAAAGCAAGTAGGATGCTTGCCTGCATAGCTAGAGGTATAACAAGCAGGAAGAAGGAGATTATGATCCCGCTATATAGAATGCTGGTGAGACCACATTTGGAATACTGTGTTCAGTTCTGGAGACCTCACCTACAAAAAGATATTGACAAAATTGAACGGGTCCAAAGACGGGCTACAAGAATGGTGGAAGGTCTTAAGCATAAAACGTATCAGGAAAGACTTAATGAACTCAATCTGTATAGTCTGGAGGACAGAAGGAAAAGGGGGGACATGATCGAAACATTTAAATATATTAAAGGGTTAAATAAGGTCCAGGAGGGAAGTGTTTTTAATAGGAAAGTGAACACAAGAACAAGGGGACACAATCTGAAGTTATTTGGGGGAAAGATCAAAAGCAACATGAGAAAATATTATTTACTGAAAGAGTAGTAGATCCTTGGAACAAACTTCCAGCAGACGTGGTAGATAAATCCACGGTAACTGAATTTAAACATGCCTGGGATAAACATATATCCATCCTAAGATAAAATACAGAAAATAGTATAAGATGGACTAGATGGACCATGAGGTCTTTTTCTGCCGTCAGACTTCTATGTTTCTATGTTTCTTAGGAAACTAAATGGCCATTCAAGAAGAGCAGTCCACATTGCCAGCTCGGCCTCTTAGCGGTATATAAAATCCTATGTGACTTTGTGCCAAGATACCTAGATAAATCTGCAGAGACAAAAGTTGATAGATGATGTCATTTTCAGTGACTCATGGTGGCACCTGCTCTCATGCTTTTTCCTGATGTTTGATGGCTATCAACAATGTCATGATTCAAGGGCCAGGCTGAAATATATATATATATATTATATATATATATATATATATATATATATATATATATATATATATATATGTCACATGTTTAAGCTGAATTTGAAAATTAAGGGAGACTAGGATAGATCTATTTCGGCCTTATTTTGGCCTCATCAGCTAGCCATACCCATTGGGACTTGAACCTGCAACCTTTGCCTTGTAAGGCAGAGAATTATCCTCTAGGTTACAGTATCCAATCCCTTCAGCTCTGTACCAGGGAAGGGTTACATTTTGTGTCGAATCACCCTGGTATATTGAAGGAACATCACAGCTCCTTTTTTTTGCCTCTCGGCCCAACCCAGGGCCATTTCCAAGGCAGTTAATTTTATTGATAGCCGACAATTCTATCTGTATGTGTCACATGTTTAAGCTGAATTTGAAAATTAAGGGAGACTAGGATAGATCTATTTCGGCCTTATTTTGGCCTCATCAGCTAGCCATACCCACTGGGACTTGAACCTGCAACCTTTGCCTTGTAAGGCAGAGAATTATCCTCTAGGCTACAGTATCCAATCCCTTCAGCTCTGTACCAGGGAAGGGTTACATTTTGTGTCGAATCACCCTGGTATATTGAAGGAACATCACAGCTCCTTTTTTTTGCCTCTCGGCCCAACCCAGGGCCATTTCCAAGGCAGTTAATTTTATTGATAGCCGACAATTCTATCTGTATGTGTCACATGTTTAAGCTGA
Organism: Erythrolamprus reginae; assembly: GCF_031021105.1. NCBI lineage: Eukaryota > Metazoa > Chordata > Lepidosauria > Squamata > Dipsadidae > Erythrolamprus > Erythrolamprus reginae. Next base: position 9,748,344 of record NC_091958.1, read on the forward strand.
ATTTGAAAATTAAGGGAGACTAGGATAGATCTATTTCGGCCTTATTTTGGCCTCATCAGCTATATCATCATATATATAATCCAGATCTTCCTTGTTCTTATAAGTACAGCAAAAAAAAACATGTGACACATACAGATAGAATTGTTGGCTATCAATAAAATTAACTGCCTTGGAAATGGCCCTGGGTTGGGTCGAGAGTCAAATAAGGAGCTGTGATGTTCCTTCAATACACCAGGGTCATTCAACACAAAAATATGTAACCTTTCCCTGGTGCAGAGCTGAAGGGACTGGATACTGTAGGCTAGAGGATAATTCTCTGCCTCACAAGGCAAAGGTTGCAGGCTCAAGTCCCAGTAGGTATGGCTAGCTGCTGAGGCCAAAATAAGGCCGAAATAGATCTATCCTAGTCTCCCTTAATTTTCAAGTTCAGCAAAAAAAAAATGCGACATTTATTTATTTATTTATTTATTTATTTATTTATTTATTTATTAGATTTGTATGCCGCCCCTCTCCCATCCGTTTTAATGCATGTTTTATGAATTGCTTAGAGACCCTTGTTTTAGTACTGTTTGTAACCTACGTCTATCAGAACAGTATAAATGTCTTAAATTAACATCATATTAATCATGATCTTTCGCTTGTCCAAAGATTAAAATTAAAAAATGCCAAAATATTTTTTTAAGAAAAAAACACAGCGCAAACGAAACATGGAGAGGGGCGGCATACAAATCCAATAAATTATTATTATTATTATTATTATTATTATTATTATTATTATTATTATTATTAAAAAGGCCAACACAATCCTAAGCTGTATCAACAGGGGAATATACTCCAAGACCAGAGAGGTATTAATACCACTCTATAACGTCCTGGTCAGACCACATCTGGAGTCCTGCTTTCAGTTCTGGTCACCACACTTCAAGAGAGACATAGATAGAAACTCTGGATGAGGTGCAGAAAAGAGCAACCAAAATGATTAGGGGACTACAAAACAAGACTTATGAAGAGAGATTGCTGGAACTGGGCATGGATAACCTAGTGCAAAGGAGGGCCAGGGGGGACATGATAGCAGTCTACAGGTACTTGAGGGGTTGCCACAGAGAGGAGGGGGTCACGCTGTTTTCCAGGGCATCAGTAGGCCGGATGAGGAACAACGGCTGGAAGCTGACCAAGGAGAGATTCAACCTAGAAATAAGGAAGAACTTCCTGACGGTCAGAGCGATCAACCAGTGGAACGGCCTGCCAGCAGAGGTTGTGAACTTCCCAACTTTGGACATTTTCAAGAGGAGATTGGACTGTCATTTGGCTGGGGTTCTGTAGGACTTTCTGCTTAAGCAGGGGGTTGGACTTGATGACCTCTAAGGTCCCTTTCAACTCTAATAAATAAATAAACACCTTGCGTGTCCTCAGGTATGGCTCTCCATAGGCTCCCCATCACTATTCTAAACACACGTGGAAATTAAATATTGAGAATGTCTTAAAAATAATGAAGTCTTGCCTCCTTGTGATACTCTTGCTTCCTGAGCTCAGCCTCTCTGTCTCTTGCTCTGATTTATGGTACGATGGCTCCGTTCTTACACTCTAATGCAATTCATATCACTTTTTAATGCCTATCGTGCTATACTGAGTGCACCAAAGAGAATAGCAGGGAGACAACCCCCCCCCCTCCCAAATTGGCTGTGACAGACAAAATACTTTTTTTCATTATTTCCCCTTTTGTCATTCATGGAAGTAGGGATAAAATATGGGTCTCCTCGGCATATTTCAATAAATGGAACATGCATCTATAACCTTCTTTAAATAAAAAAGAAGCCCTGAATCCTATTTTTTTTTCCCCTTTTGCTTCAAGAACATCAATCCTCAAGTGGCACCTTCTGGAAATTTTGGAGTACGACTCCCATCGTTCCCAGCTATTAATGGCAGTGTTCTCTCTAAATTTTTTTGGGGGTGGGCGGAAAAGTATAGTGTCTGAGCGACAGTCCCTTCGGGACTGGGCGACACAGAAATAATAATAAAATTTCCCTCTCGGCTTCTGGGCAGGTTTGGAAAACTCTGAGTTGATGATGATTTTTAAGTGAGCGATTGCTCACTGCTCAGCTTAGAGGGAACTATGATTAATGGTGTAGAAAGTTACCACCCACCCCTCTTCTCTTAGAACAGTGATGGCAAACCTATGGCATGGGTGCCATAGGGGGCACAGGGAGCCATATCTGCTGGCACACGAGCTGTTGCCCTAGTTCAGCTCCAATGAGCATGTGTGTACCAGGCAGCTGATTTTTGGCTTGCACAGACGCTCTGGGAGGGCGTTTTTGGCTTCCAGAAAGCCTCTGGAAAGGATGGGGAGGGCGTTTTTACCCTCCCCTGGCTCCAGGGAAGCTTTTGGAGACTGGGCAGAGCAAAACACGAGCCTATTGGGTTCACCAGAAGTTGGGAAACAAGCAGTTTCCAGCCTCCAAAGGGCCTTGGGGGGGGGGGGGAGAATAATAATAGTAATAATAATAAGAACAACAACAAAAATGAGAAGGAGGAGGAGAAAGAGGAGGCAGAGGAGGAGGAGGAGAAAGAGAAGGAGGAGGAGGAAGAGAAGGAGGAGGAGGAGGAGGAGAAAGAGGAGGAGGAGGAGGAGAAAGAAAGAGGACGAGGAGGAGGAGGAGAAGGAGAAAGAGAAAGAGGAGGAGGAGGAGAAAGAAGAGGAGGAGGAGGAGGAGGAAGAGAAGGAGGAGGAGGAGAAAGAAAGAGGAGGAGGAGGAGGAGGAGGAGGAGGAGAAAGAGGAGGACGAGGAGGAGAAAGAAAGAGGACGAGGAGGAGGAGGAGAAAGAGGAGGACGAGGAGAAAGAGAAGGAGGAGGAGGAGAAGGAGGAGGAGGAGAAAGAGGAGGAGGAGAAAGAGAAGGAGGAGGAAGAGAAGGAGGAGGAGGAGGAAGAGGAGGAGGAGGAGAAGGAGAAGGAGGAGAAGGAGAAAGAGAAAGAGGAGGAGGAGGAAGAGGAAGAGGAGGAGGAGGAGGAGAAAGAGGAGGAAGAGGAGGACGAAGAGGAGGACGAGAAGGAGAAGGGGGAGGAGGAGAAGGAGAAGGAGGAGGAGGAGAAAGAGAAGGAGGAGGAGGAGGAGGAGAAGGAGGAGGAGGAGGAAGAGGAGGAGGAGGAGGAGAAGGAGAAGGAGGAGAAGGAGAAAGAGGAGGAGGAAGAGAAGGAGGAGGACGAGAAGGAGAAGGAGGAGGAGGAGGAGGAAGAGAAGGAGGAGAAAGAGAAGGAGGAGGAGGAAGAAGAGAAGGAGGAGGAGGAGGAGAAGGAGGAGGAGGAGGAAGAGAAGGAGGAGGAGGAGGAGAAGGAGGAGAAAGAGAAGGAGGAGGAGGAGAAGGAGAAAGAGGAGGAGAAGGAGGAGGAAGAGAAGGAGGAGGAGGAGGAGGAGAAGGAGGAGAAAGAGAAGGAGGAGGAGGAGGAGTAGAAGGAGAAAGAGGAGGAGAAGGAGGAGGAAGAGAAGGAGGAGGAGGAGAAAGAGGAGGAGGAGGAGGAGGAAATATTTAAAAGGGAAGAATATTATATTACCCCTAAAAGAGAAATCTTAAAGGAAACAGAAAGTTAGAGCCACAGTTCCCTTCCCCCCCAGTTAAATACAAGTAAACACCAGATACTAAACTGAGGTCTCACTTTAGAAAGGCAAATTTGGTAATCCATTCAACACGGGATATTTTGGACAATGGCAGAATTAGGTAGAATGGTAGGATCAGCCCTCGCTCAAGATCCAAACCAGGAAAGCCGTCAAGGCACAATAGGAATGGCCCAACACCTTTTCAGAACACAAGCTTCTTCATTGCATCAACCAAAAGGCTTCAAACTTGATTCAGACAAACTGACCCCACATGCGAAGCTGACTACAGTAACCAATGAGCTGAGAGGGCGCAGTGGGTAGAGTGTGGTACTGCAGGCCATTAAAAGCTGACTGATAGATCTGCAGGTCAGCAGTTCAAATCTCATCACCGACTCAAGGTTGACTCAGCCTTCCATCCTTCCGAGGTGGGTAAAATGAGGACCTGGATTGTAAGGGCAATAGGCTGGCTCTGTTAAAAAGTGCTATTGCTAACATGTTGTAAGCCGCCCTGAGTCTAAGGAGAAGGGCGGTAGTAAAATTTTAAATAAATGAATGAATGAATGAATGAATGAATGAATGAATGAATGAATGAACGAATGAACAAACAAACCAAAAAAAAAACACCAAACAAACCAATAGAAACACATGCCCTTGCCACAGAAACAGGAAGCTCAAGGGCAAGGCCCCAGAGAGAGTATAAATAACCCTCATTCTCCACTCCATGTAGTCAGCTAGCCAGAATCACATGTGCTTGGTGGTTCTACTTCACCCTTAAAACATCTTTCCAATCAGTCTCCATGTTTCCAGTGTCGTTCTCCAGGCTTGGAACTGAACCAGATGGATATATCTTCCAACAATGGCAGTGGCCATTGCTATCCAAAACATCTGGAGGTTACTACCTGAGCTGATAAGGCTATGCTCATGGGTTGCATGAAGGCAGAACTGTGTTAACCCAAGTGTTTCCGAAAACATAGTTTACAAACTTAGCATATTGGGTGAATCCAGAATTGCAGGGCTAAATAAACCATAGATAAGGCAGTGTGTGCCTTAGTGATGCAGAAATGGAGGTTGTACCAGGGAATTTGCATATAACTGAACATAACTAATGCCAAATTACAATTACAGTACTTGTTGTCGCCTTGAACGTTAAATTAAATTGACTCTCCTGCTCCCTAGCAACACTAAGCAAAGAATGTTGTTGAAGATTGTGCTCATTAAAAATAAAACTGTTTGCCTGGGTAGCATCTAGCTGGCCTTGCTGTTGTTGTTTCGGGGGGTTTTTTTTGTTTTTTTTTAAAGATAAATGAAATCAGAGCGTTCAAGACTGGAGACCTGAAAATCCTAGGGGTTTAGACTAGTCTTGGAAATTGAGTGAAGAATCCAAAAGTTGTAAATGGCAAATCAGTTTTGTACTGTTGTTTCTCCCTCTTAAAAAAATAATAATAATCCAAAATGCTTGAGATTATCTACCACAGGTTGTAATTACTTGAAAATGAATTTTGCTTCCCTTTTCCTTCTTTCTTATTGCATTTCCTAATAATTACCAAGGATCTGGACCGTTTGCCCAGGTCCCCCTGGTGCACCAGTTGCGGCCCTATTTAGACCGGGAGTCACTGCTCACAGTCACTCATGCCCTCGTCACCTCGAGGTTCGACAACTGTAACGCTCTCTACATGGGGCTACCTTTGAAAAGTGTTTGGAAACTTCAGATCGTGCAGAATGCAGCTGTGAGAGCAATCATGGGCTTCCCCAAATATGCCCATGTCTCACCAACACTCCGCAGTCTGCATTGGTTGCCGATCAGTTTCCGGTCACAATTCAAAGTGTTGGTTCTGACCTATAAAGCCCTTCATGGCACCGGACCAGATTATCTCAGGGACCGCCTTCTGCTGCACAAATCCCAGCGACCAGTTAGGTCCTTCTCCAGGTCCCGTCGACTAAACAATGTCGCTTGGTGGGACCCAGGGGAAGAGACTTCTCTGTGGCAGCCCCGACCCTCTGGAAGCAACTCCCCCCAGAGATTAGAATTGCCCCCACCCTCCTTGCCTTTCGTAAGCTGCTTAAAACCCACCTCTGCCACCAGGTATGGGGGAACTGAGATACACTTTTCCCCTAGGCCTTTACAATTTTATGCATGGTATGTCTGTATGTATGATTGGTTTTTATATAATGGGTTTTAACTGTTTTTAGTATTGGATTATACTGTTTTGTTACTGTTGTTAGCCGCCCCGAGTCTGTGGAGAGGGGCGGCATACAAATCCAATAAATAAATAAAATAAATAAATAAATAATAAATCAAAGACAGAAGGGGGTAGAGACTAAAAGAAGGAAAAAGGAAGAAACGGATGAAAGAAGGAATGAAGGCGAATCAGACAAAATGAAAGAAAGGAAAAAATGAAACAGAATAGGAAGGGAGTGTAGGAAGGAAAGAGGAAAGGAGGAAGGAAGGAAGGAAGGAAGGAAGGAAGGAGGTAGGTAGGTAGGTAGGTAGGTGGATGGATGGATGGATGGATGGATGGATAGGCAGGCAGGCAGGCAGGCAGGCAGGCAGGCAGGCAGGCAGGCAGGCAGGCAGGCAGGCAGGCAGGCAGGCAGGCAGGCAGGCAGACAGACAGACAGATACAGTAGATAAATGATAGGTCAGTTGTTCTTCAAAAAGGGTGCATTTTTCACAAAATCCAGTTGAGTGCCGTTTCTTTCCAAGAAATAATAAGCTGATGATGGTAATAAAAAGTGATTATGTCGAAATGGGCAATCAAAGAAAATCATGTGCATATGACATGGCCAAATGAAAGCTCATCGCTGGGCAAAAATGACATTTGGCTCTCTCAGAGACTGATAACGCCCTCTGTGTGTGTGTGTGTGTGTGTGTGTGTGTGTGTGTGTGTGTATATATATATATATATATATATATATATATATAGATAGATATAGATATAGATATAGATATAGATATAGATATAGATATAGATATAGATATAGATATAGATATAGAGATAGAGATAGAGATAGAGATAGAGATAGAGATAGAGATAGAGATAGATATAGAGATAGAGATAGATATAGAGATAGATAGATAGATAGATAGATAGATAGATAGATAGATAGATAGATAGATATTTAAAAATGACCCTCAAAATTGTGTATACATTGACACTAACAGTCATCGTCCAACCTGCCATCCATGCTTTGTGAAAATGAAGCTGTGAGCTGGCTCATTTTGCTAACAATGACTCTTCACACATTTTTTAGGGCACTCTTGCGTGCATTCAGACTGTTTCTATAATTTCTGCCCTTTTTTTTCCCTTTCTGTCTCTCGTGCACATGACCTTTGGCAACTTCCACGGGAGAATTTATTCGAATGAGCCAGGAAGCGCCATTTTATTAATCTTTGGCAATTAGCATCTCATCAGATTCCCTCGTCTGGAAGAGTTCCTTTGCTGATTTGCTTGACAAGGCCAAGAAAGATTTGCATTGGTTATGATCTCGAGCGTCTATTTTTCAGACATTGTGCAAATGTACGATGGAGCAAGTAAGTCAAGGACAGGCCGAGTAGGGGAAGCGACCTCCTGATCTAAGTATTAACAGAGGCCGTTTCTGGAAAATGTCGCTATGCATTGTTGAAATGTGGAAAAATTATACGTTCATAGAGCTTTAAGATGATTGGCAGGAAGGTCAGAGGTACACCCTGCACTGTAAACACCTGATTAGTTGGATTGCAAAGATATTTTTATTTTATTTTATTTATTTCATTTTATTTTATTTTATTTTATTTTATTTATTTTGTCAAACAATTATAGGGTGGTAATTTGTACAAATAAAACATTAGATAAGTAATGATAAAAAGTAACAAAAGGAGACAATAGGACAGGGACGGTAGGCCCAGCGGTGCGCTTATGCACGCCCTTTACAGACCTCTTAGAAAGGGGGAGAGGTCGATTGTAGATAGTCTAAGGTTAAAGGTTTTGGGGTTAGGAGTAGAAACCACAGAGTCAGGTAGTGCATTCCAGGCGTTGATCACTCTGTTGCTGAAGACGTATTTTTTGCAGTCAAGTTTGGAGCGGTTGACATTTAATTTAAATCGATTTGGTGCGCGTGTGTTGTTCCGGTTGAAGGTGAAGTAGTCGTTAACAGGTAGGACATTTTGGTATATGACTTTATGAACTATAATTAAGTTGGAACGGAGACGACGGAGTTGTAAGTTGTCTAATCCAAGAATTTCAAGTCTGGCGGAGTAAGGTATTTTGTTGTGAGAAGAGGAGTGAAGGACTCTTCTTGCGAAATATTTCTGGACTCTCTCAATTGTGTTGATGTCAGATATGCAATGTGGGTTCCATACAGGCGAGCTGTATTCTAGGTTTGGTCTGACAAATGTTTTGTAAGCTCTTGTTAGCAGTTAAAAATTACCAGAGAAGAAGTTGCAAAGGATTAGGTAAGTTTGTAAGAATATGTTAGGTATGTATGTAAGAATATGTTTCAAGGCGCCAGAATAGAAGCTTTAGTTCCTAACACCATGGGAAATTTGTCTTTTCCAATGATTTTAGGTGATCCCTGTGAAATTATTGTTTGATCCCCCCAAAAGGGTACCGGCCCCCAGATTGACAACCACTGCTCTAAATGAACTGTTGTAAATCAAGGACCACCTGTAATTCATTATTTCTAAATTTCATTATAGAAACATAGAAGACTGACGGCAGAAAAAGACCTCATGATCCATCTAGTCTTCCCTTATACTATTTTTTGTATTTTATCTTAGGATGGATATATGTTTATCCCAGGCATGTTTAAATTCAGTTACTGTGGATTTACCAACCACGTCTGCTGGAAGTTTGTTCCAAGGATCTACTACTCTTTCAATAAAATAATATTTTCTCATGTTGCTTCTGATCTTTTCCCCAACTAACTTCAGATTGCGTCCCCTTGTTCTTGTGTTCACTTTCCTATTAAAAACACTTCCCTCCTGAACCTTATTTAACCCTTTGACATATTTAAGTGTTTCGATCCTGTCCCCCCTTTTCCTTCTGTCCTCCAGACTATACAGATTGAGTTCATTAAGTCTTTCCTGATACGTTTTATGCTTAAGACCTTCCACCATTCTTGTAGGCCGTCTTTGGACCCGTTCAATTTTGTCAATATCTTTTTGTAGGTGAGGTCTCCAGAACTGAACACAGTATTCCAAATGTGGTCTCACCAGCGCTCTATATAGCGGGATCACAATCTCCCTCTTCCTGCTTGTTATACCTCTAGCTATGCAGCCAAGCATCCTAATTGCTTTTCCTACTGCCCGACCACACTGCTCACCCATTTTGAGACTGTCAGAAATCACTACCCCTAAATCCTTCTCTTCTGAAGATTTTGCTAACACCGAACTGCCAATGCAATACTCAGATTGAGGATTCCTTTTCCCCAAGTGCATTATTTTACATTTGGAAACATTAAACTGCAGTTTCCATTGCTTTGACCATTTATCTAGTAAAGCTAAATCGTTTACCATATTACAGACGCCTCCAGGAATATCAACCCTATTGCACACTTTAGAGTCATTGGCAAATAGGCAAACCTTCCCTACCATTATTTACAAAGTTTTCTTCTACAGAATGTGAAGTTGACACCTTTTTTTTTTTTCAATGTCTTTTTTTTGTTCTTTGGTAGATGAAATGCAGCTCTCGGCTGAAGCAATCCATATGGATTTGCCTTTTTGCATACTTAAAAGGTGTAGATGTTTCAGATTTAAAGAACAAAGATGTCAGGATCAAATCAACAAGCCGCCTGGCCCTCCCTTAAACCGTCCCTGCTAAAATTTCATCCTTTTGTCAATAGATCAGAAGCGAATGCAGGAAATATTGCTCTTTTACAGCGGAAGAAAGCCCTGCAGAAATGAGCTGAATGAAGCTATTAACAGATTTTCAATACAAAGCTAATTGATAAAAAAAATCCAGGCAATCCAGTTTCTATCATATTTTTTTTTTCCCAGGCACAAAAAGGAATAATTCAGTTTGTTGTTCCAAATATATTTGACACATTAATTCAGCATGAAAAGAATGGTTTAATGAAGTCTGAAGAGAATTGCTATCTGCCCTTTGAATGAGTTATCTAAATGCCACTTTATTATGCGAAGCTATGTAAAATAAATTGCATTCCAGCCCTTGTTAAGAAAGGAAAAGAGGGGGGAATGGATAGAAAAAAGAGGGTGGAACGGATGGGGGGGGGGGAAACTTATCACAGCCCAGTATTGATGTGAAGACCAGGCGATCTCTCCGCTACTTTGAAGACAAGGAGGGAATGAATGTGTGGAAGCTTAACACCAATAGCCCCCACATTGAGAAGTGGATAATTTGACATGGAGATAATTATCATCTTACTTAAAAAAAAGAAAAAGATTAAGTGCAATTATGTTCCACAAGAAGAGACACGGGAACAAAGAAAACAACATTTAAAGGTGGCGTTGTTCCGTCCTAGGCTTGGAGATGGAACCCAAAACCCTTTCAAAATGGTTAGATATCTGTCACTGGGTGAAATGATGAAAGCGTGATAAATAAATAGGCTTCTATTCTCTCTGATCTTTGATTAGGCAGGCTGAAGTTTTAGGCTTCCCCTTTGGGATGATTTTGGAAATAGACCGGTCTTCTGCCTTCATGTTTTCTAACAGAGAGGCGGTTTCTCCTCCTCATCTATCTATCTATCTATCTATCTATCTATCTATCTATCTATCTATCTATCTATCTATCTATCTATCATCTATCTATCTATCTATTTATCTATCATCTATCTATCTATCTATCTATCTATCATCTATCTATCTATCTATCTAACTATCTATCTATCTATCTATCTATCTATCTAATTATCTATCTATCATCTATCTATCTATCTATCTATCTATCTAACTATCTATCTATCTATCTATCTATCATCTATCTATCTATCTATCTATCTATCATCTATCTATCTATCTATCTATCTATCTATCTAACTATCTATCTATCTATCTATCTAACTATCTAATTATCTATCTATCATCTATCTATCTATCTATCTATCTATCTATCTAACTATCTATCTATCTATCTATCTATCATCTATCTATCTATCTATCTATCTATCATCTATCTATCTATCTATCTATCTATCTATCTATCTAACTATCTATCTATCTATCTATCTATCTATCTATCTATCTATCTAACTAACTAACTATCTATCTATCATCTATCTATCTATCTATCTATCATCTATCTATCTATCTATCTATCTATCATCTATCTATCTATCTATCTATCTATCTATCTATCTATCTATCTATCTATCTATCTATCGAACTAACTATCTATCTATCTATTTATTGGATTTGTATACCGCCCCTCTCCGCAGACTCGGGGCGGCTGACAACAGCAATGAAACAGTATATAACAAAATCCAATACTAAAAACAGTTTAAAAACCCATTATATAAAAACCAATCATACATACAGACATACCATGCATAAAATTGTAAAGGCCTAGGGGAAGTGTATCTCAGTTCCCCCATGCCTGGCAGCAGAGATGGGTTTTAAGCAGCTTTCAAAAGGAAAGGAGGGTGGGGGCAATTCTAATCTCTGGGGGAAGTTGGTTCCAGAGGGCCGGGGCCGCCACAGAGAAGGCTCTTCCTCTGGGTCCTGCCAAGCGACATTGTTTGGTTGACGGGACCCGGAGAAGACCCACTCTGTGGGACCTAACTGGTCGCTGGGATTCATAATAATAATTAATTATAATTTATTAGATTTGTATGCCGCCCCTCTCCGAGGACTCGGGGCAGCTCACAACAACATAAACAGTGTACAAATCCATGTTAAAATGCAATTTAAAACCCTTATGATAAAATAAAATAATCACACAACCAATCAAAACATACACCAGCCTTGACAATGGGGGGGAGGGTGTTAGTTTCCCCATGCCTGGCGACAAAGATGAGTTTTTAATAACTTACGAAAGGCGAGGAAGGTGGGGGCAGTCCTAATCTCTGGAGGGAGTTGGTTCCAGAGGGGCCGGGCCACCACAGAGAAGGCTCTCCCTCTGGGTCCCGCCAGACAACATTGTTTAGTTGGTGGGATCCGGAGAAGGCCAACTTTGTGGGACCTAATCAGCTGCTGGGATTCGTGTGGCAGAAGGCGGTCTCAGAGGTATTCTGGTCCGATGCCATGTAGGGCTTTGTAGGTCATAACTAACACTTTGAATTGTGACCGGAAATTGATCGGCAGCCAGTGCAGGCTGCGGAGTGTTGTTGAGACATGGGCATATCGGGGGAGGCCCACGATTGCTCTTGCGGCCGATCTGAAGTTTCCGAACACTCTTCAAAGGTAGCCCCTTGTAGAGAGCGTTGCAGTAGTCGAACCTTGAGGTGATGAGGGCATGAGTGACTGTGAGCAGTGACTTCCGGTCCAAATAGGGCCGCAACTGGTGGACCAGGTGAAGTATCATCTTCTCCTCCTCCAACTCCTTCTCCTCCATTTTCATCTTCTCCTTTCTCCTCTGTCTCCTCTTCTCTTCTTCGTCCAGCTTCCTCCACTTCCACCTTCTTCTCGTCCTCCTCTTTCTCCTTCTCCACCTCCTCCTCCCTTCTTCTTCTTCTTCTTCTTCTTCTTCTTCTTCTTCTTCTTCTTCTTCTTCTTCTTCTTCTTCTTCTTCTTCTTCTTCCTCCTCCAGCTTCACATGCAGAGCCTAAACGGATTGCTATTTCTACCGACTGGCTGAAACACGGCCGAAATATATTCAAGGGCCTCCATTATCTCATCAACTGGAGGTTGCTCCCTCCCTGATCTATCCTTATTGACTGTGGTCCTCCGCGGTTTCCGATGGGCGTCTTTCCCAGCCTTAACACACCTTGGAGAAGATGCCCTTTATGACCAAACACAACGATCAATCTGGGATGTGTAACAAAACAGAGGAAGAACGCTTTTCCTCCTTGACTTGTGAATTGAATTCAGAGAGCCAGAGAAGCACAAAAGGTTTTTTATGATGCTTTGTCCAGTAGCTCTGTTGGCAGCGATACTTCCTTGGCGTTTCTTTGGTCTGCCTCCATTGGGCAAAGAAAAACCCCTGCCTATTGTGTTCATTTTTTCCCCCTTTTCTGAATTATTATAGCTCTTCGCCACCACTTTCTCACTCCCCTAGCTTAACAACCTTTATTTGTATCCCTCGTTTTTAACAAAATGGAGCTTATTATTCACCTGGGCTTCTCAGACATAATTTATTATTTGGCATGCTCTTCCTTCGCCCCTGTTCCTCCTATACAGGTAATGCAAAGCTCTTGCACTAACTGGCTGGTGGAAAGTGTTTTTTTTTTAAATCATGCAACAACGAAGAAAATATATTGCAATGGATAAACACTATGCATTTAGTGTGAAAGATGCATTGCTCCACAGAGGTTCCCTGGGGTCTGTTAGTGGCAGAGTACATTGTGTTACACATCCTGCCTCTCCTTTCTTGGTTACACGTTATCCCTGGCACAAAACCTGGCTCTCTGCTTACCTTTGTAGCACTTTCAGGAAGGTGAAGGGGATTTAAAAGGAAATGAGAACTGTAGCATTAGCACTAGCATTTAAACTTATATACCGCTTCACAGTGCTTTACAGCTCTCTCTAAGTGGTTTACAGACAGTAAGTTTAAGTTTATGTTTATTGGATTTATATGCCACTCCTCTCCGAGGACTCGGAGCGGCTTACAACATATAAAAAAGACAATATATATATAGAAATCCAAATAATTAAAATTCAAGGTTACAACTAATAAACCTAAGAACCAATTAAAATACAGTGTTCCCTCGATTTTCGCGGGTTCGAACTTCGCGGAAAGTCTATACCACGGTTTTTCAAAAATATTAATTAAAAAATATTTTGCGGTTTTCCCCCCTATACCACGGTTTTTCCTGCCCGATGACGTCATATATCATCACCAAACTTTCGTCCACCTTTAATAAATATTTTTTTTAATAAACTTTAATAAAGAAACATGGTGAGTAATAATCTAAAAGGTTGCTAAGGGAATGGGAAATTGCAATTTAGGAGTTTAAAGTGTTAAGGGATGGCTTGTGATACTGTTCATAGCCAAAAATGGTGTATTTACTTCCGCATCTCTATTTCGCGGAAATTCAACTTTCGCGGGCAGTCTCGGAACACATCCCCGCGAAAATCGAGGGAACACTGTACATACATAACCATTCAATCAACAAACGTACTATACATTCATCGTCTGGGGAGAGAATCTAATGACCCCAAGCTTGGCGGCATAGGTGAGTCTTTAGACTCTTACGAAAGGCAAGGAGGGTGGAGGCAGTATGAATCTCCAGGGGGAGCTGGTTCCAGAGTGCCGGGGCCCCCACAGGGAAGGCTCTTCCCCTAGGTCCTGCCAAACAACATTGTCTAATTGATGGGACCTGTAGAACTCTGTGGGACCTAACCGGTTGCTGGGATTCATGCGGCAGGAGGCGGTCCCGTAAGTAATCTAGTCCCATGCCAGTAAGCATATTGCCCCGTTAAAATGAGACCCAATCTGGGTCCTCATTTACTGACCTTGGAAGGATGGAAGGCTGAGTCAACCTTGAGCCTACTGAGATTCGATCTGCCGAACTGCTGGCAGCCGGTGATCGGCAGAAGTAGCTTGCAGTACTCCACTCTAACCACTGCACCACTGAGGCTCTCGGTTTGGGAACTGGGAAGATGATTGGCCTTGAGCAATCAGGATAAATCAGTAAGGCATAAAAAAACCCCAAACGATTCATGCGGAAGCAGCCTCCTTCAGGTCGCATTGATGTAAATCAGCCTGTTCATTAATCCCTATAGTTAGTAAAGTCAACATCCTAGACTACTGCTCATCTGTCTGGAACCCATACCACATCTCAGACATCAACACCCTTGAAAATGTCCAAAGATATTTCACCAGAAGAGCCCTTCACTCCTCCACTCAAAACAGAATATCCTACGAAAATAGACTAACAATCCTGGGCCTAGAAAGCCTAGAACTACGGCGCCTAAAACACAATTTGAGTATTGCCCACAAGATCATATGCTGCAATGTCCTACCGGTCAATGACTACTTCAGCTTCAACCGCAATAACACAAGAGCACGCAACAGATTCAAACTTAATACCAACCGCTCCAAACTTGACTGTAAAAAATATGATTTCAACAACCGAGTTATCGAGGCGTGGAACTCATTACCGGACTCAATTGTGTCAACCCCTAAGCCCCAACACTTCTCCCTTAGACTCTCCACGATTGACCTCTCCAGGTTCCTAAGAGGCCAGTAAGGGGCGTACATAAGTGCACTGGTGTGCCTTTCGTCCCCTGTCCAATTGTCTTTCCTTTCTTCCAACTATCCTATATATTCTCTTCCTTTCCTATATCCTCTCCTCTAAGTTCACTTTCACCCTCTTTGATATTATCTCATGTCTATTTTTCTTCCTATGTATTTGTGTATTGGACAAATGAATGAATGAATAAATGAATAAATATAAATAAACAAACAAACAAACAAACAAACAAACTGTAGGAGGATCCGTGGCAGAATCTGGGGGTGGAGTCAAAAGAGGGCCCAACCTAGAATCCCTATGTAACCACAAGCAGTCTTGTCTCCCTTGAATTCCATGGACCTTTATCTAATTCCAAGCAGGTGCTAACCATTACCTAAGAAGATTCTAGTGCAGGGCTGCCAAACTCAAGGTCCAGGGGCTTGGACCTACCCCACAGATTGCTTACATCCAGCCCAGGGGGCCACCCTGGAAATAGAGGACTGTCCCGTAGTGCCTCTGCCAGGGAAAATGGAACTCGGGAAGGCCACAGAGCTCAATTTTCACTGGCAGAAAGTTGCAGGAGACCATTGCAGCCGAAAACAGAGCTCGGGGGCCTCTTTTCGCTGGCAGAGCTCTCGGGCCACCAAACGTGCCCCCGATACAAGTGGTGTTGAGCTGACCACTCTCACCCTGGTCCCCCCAAGGTCAACACAACCCTGATGAGGTGCTCAATGAAATCGAGTTTGACACCCCTATTTCTGGTGCATCAACTTTTTAGCAATAAAACAGTCTAATTGTACCTTCCTGGGTGGACCTCGTTTTTCGTGCCTGTCATCAACTGCCATAACTTGATCCCTGGATTTCTGTTTTTTTATATTCTCGTCTGAAAAAAATAAATAAATGACAGTTTAATTATTCCTTGCCAGATTAAAAAAAAAAAAAAAAGCCAGCAGCCAGTCTGTTCTTGGCTGGTAATTGGCAATCAGTGTCAGAAAACACGCTAGCCGGTCTGATGGTTGTTAGAAAGCAGGGAGGAAGTGGCTGACTTGTTTTTTGCTAGCAAACAATGGATTATCTGTCAAAGTATAGGCAGCGATGTCACTCTTCGAGACCCAGTGTGCAGCAACGTCGGAACCAGGCATGTAAAGGAGGGACTTGTGGAACGACATCACTGCAGGACAGTGTTTCCCATATCGTTTAAAAATTATCATTAATGTTTAAACCCACCTTCATTCCTTTATTTTTGGAGTATAAGACATATCTTTTTCCTCTCTAAAAGAGGATGAAAATTCAGATGCATCTTATACTCTGAGTGCAGTTTTTTTCCCCAGCTCTAACCAGCTGCTAATGATCTTCCCAGCTCTTACCTTGCAGGTTCTTTCATTGTTATTCGTTGCAAAGAATGTTTTCCAAGCCCTAAGTCTTTGCAGGGTTTTTTTCATTGCTCTAACTTGCTCCAAATGTTTCATTCCAGCTCTAACCAGATGCTAACAATCTTCCCAGCTCTTACCTTGCAGGTTCTTTCCTTGTTACTCTTTGCGAAGAATGTTTTCCAAGCCCTAAGTCTTTGCAGGGTTTTTTTCATTGCTTTACTTGCTCCAAATGTTTCTTTCCAAGTGCTAATGATGTTCCCAGTTCTTACCCGCTTGCAAGCTCTTTCATTGTTACTCTCTCTGAATAAGGTTTTTTTATAGCCTAACCAGGGGATAAAATAATGTGCTGAAGCTGACCAGACTAAGGATGCTAGCCAGATGAATATCTAGTAAGAAGATTCTTTTGCCTATTTTCCTCCCAAAAAACTAAGGTGCGTCTTATACTCTGAAAAATACGGTAACTCAAGGAGTCAAACATTCCTAATATTTTTTCCTCCTTCTATTTTTCCCACAATGACCCGGTGAGGTAGGTTGGGCTAAAAGTGACAGATCCAAAGTCACCCAGCCAGATTTCATTCCTAAAATGGAATTAGATCTCACTGTCACTTAGTTGTTTTATTATGTATGAATGCACATAATCATAATTTTACCTATCCTTGTACTGTTTCTATTTCTTTTAGATGGAAGTAAGTTTTCTTTCTTTTTATTTTGTCTTTTTCTTCAATGAAGTAATGACAAATTATAAATGTATAAAACGGGAAATGATCTGTATGAGATTTTTTGAGATTTTTTAAATTGTATCTGAAAACAATAAATAAAACTTTAAAAAAATAAAAATAAAAAACTGGAATTCACAGTCTCCTGGTTTCTTGCCTGAAGCTTTAACCGCTGGACCAAACTGGCTTATCTTTTTAAATATCTTGTTCACTTTGCTGCACACTCCCCTGGAAGCGAACCTTTTCAAGAGTTGCCCACTCCCTCGCTGGGCTTTTAAAAGGCCATCAAAATTTGAGCTTTTCAGCAGGTATTAGGAGGTCAAAGTATGAACCGCTCCCTCTGATAATTTGGAGGAGAGGGAGGCTGGATTGAAGCCGTGTCCTTTTATTTATCCCTGGCACCAAACTGTGTTGCATTGTGCTTATTAGATATTGTCAACCGATGTTATCTTGTTTTAGCCTTATTTACACAAGTAGAAAGTGTAAGCCGCTCACGAGCCAGTTATCCATCGGATTTGCACAGAAGCCCTTTAAATAAGTAAACAAAATCTTCAAAGGTCTTCCATTGGTCAAGACAAGTGCTTTCTAGCTTCATATCATATATTTGTTTGAAGAAAGCAAGTTGGGGAAAAAAAATAGCAGATAGGAAGGTAAAAAAACAATACGAAGCAATGGATCGGTTAGAGACCTTGGATCAGGGGGTTTTAGCATAAGGAAGGACAGCTATTTGTATGATAATTGTGCATTTCCATTAATAATGTGCAAAGATTTAAAGAATTGTTCATCCTTCATTGTTATACCTTTGTCTCTTTTTATTTATGAAAGTTGGTCCTGAGATTTTAAGGAATATATGAATTTGATCCCATTTATTTAGTCTGCGGAGAGGGGCGGCATACAAATCTAATAAATGAAATGAAATTTTATTTTATTTTATTAGTTTTGTTTTGTTTGTTTATGTTTGTTTATTTGACTTCTATGCCACCTTCTCAACCCACTCAACCAACATGACTGAAATGTTTAAATATGTTAAAGGGTTAAATAAGGTTCAGGAGGGAAGTGTTCTTAATAGGAAAGTGAACACAAGAACAAGGGGACACAATCTGAGGTTAGTTGGGGGGGAAATCAGAAGCAACGTGAGAAAATATTATTTTATTTATTTATTTATTATTTATTATCTGCAAAGCAAATGACGGGACTGGGAATTTTGGAACTCCTGCACTCATTGAAACATTTAAATATGTTAAAGGGTTAAATAAGGCTCAGGAAGGAAGTGTTTTTAATAAGAAAGTAAACCCAAGAACAAGGGGGCACAATCTGAGGTTAGATCAGATGCAACGTGAGAAAATATTATTTGACTGAAAGAGTAGTAGATGCTTGGAACAAACTTCCAGCAGACATGGTTGGTAAATCCACAGTAACTGAATTTAAAAATGCCTGGGATAAACATATATTCATCCTAAGATAAAATAAAGGAAATATTGTAAGGGCAGAGTAGATGGAACATGAGGTCTTTTTCTGCTGTCAATCTTCTATGTTTCTATGACTTAGGGCAGCATAGAAGTCTAATTAATAAATACACTTATTACTCATGTTTGGAAACTGCAGTTAGGAGCAAAAAGATCATCATTAAATTAGCCCATATTGGTGGATTACCAATAACATTTAATTATATCATGGTGCACAGACATTTCTATCTCAGCTAGATCCTAGATGAAGAATATATACCTGCAGTGAATTAAATATATTTAAATATTTAAATGTATGCCATGATGGGATGTTTGCAAGCAAGCAAGCAAGCAATCCATCTTTCTGTAATTACCGTGAAATTTGCATGTGACAGCTCTTTATGACAAAGGGGCAAAAAGTGAAGATGTTGAATTATTCACTTCTTGAAGTACTACTGTCAGAAAGGGATAACATTTGTTAAAATGTTGAATGGAGCGTTGACATTTAAACCGCTTTCAAGAGAGAAAGACCAACTGCCCCATTGACCCAAGGTCTTTTTTGGGCATCATCATAGGAATGAAACCTACGACTTTCCAGAATTGGAAACTTGCAGAGTTCTGAATCAACAGGAAAATGCAGTATTTTTTATTTTATGTTCACTGAGAGCATATGCACCAAGACAAATTCCTTGTGTGTCCAATAATAATTGGCCAATAAAGAATTCTGTTGTGTTGTGTTATTTTATATTCATTGTTTTGAGGCTCTTAATTCTTATCTTTCATACTTTTTGAGGCTCCTCTATATTTTGTAAATACACTTCACAGTTCTTAAGTTTCTGATGCCATGATTAAAGAAATGTTTTCTTGGTTTCTTTGCATTGGTTAAAGGGATCCAAAGTTCAGTTTTCCTTCATCACTGGACTTGCACATCTTACCTGAAGCAACAATTTGGCAAATGATCAAACGGGTCCCGTCAACTAAACAATGTTGTTTGGCAGGACCCAGGGGAAGAGCTTCTCTGTGGTGGCCCCGACCCTTTGGAACCAACTCCCCCCCAGATATCAGAGTTGCCCCTACCCTCCTTGCCTTTCGTAAGCTCCTTAAAACCCACCTCTGTCGTCAGGCATGGGGGAATTGAGACTTTCCCTTCCCCCTAGGCTTATGAAATTTATGCATGGTATGTCTGTATGTATGATTGGTTTCTTAAATTAGGGTTTTTAAATTAACTTAAATATTAGATTTGTTTATATTGTCTTATTATTGTTGTTAGCCGCCCCGAGTCTACGGAGAGGGGCGGCATGCAAACCTGATAAATAAATGAATGAATGAATGAATGAATGAATGAATGAATGAATGAATGAATGAATGAATGAATGACTGTGTGACCACTGATGACTGGAATCTATATACAGTGTTCCCATGCTTTTCGCGGGGGATGCGTTCCGAGACCGCCCGCGAAAGTTGAATTTCCACGAAGTAGAGATGCGGAAGTAAATACACTATTTTTGGCTATGAACAGTATCACAAGCCTTCCCTTAACACTTTAAACCCGTAAATTGCAATTTTCCATTCCCTTAGCAACCATTCAGATTATTACTCATCATGCTTATTTATTAAAGTTTATTAAAAAAAATATTTATTAAAAGCAGACAAAAGTTTGACGATGACATATGACGTCATCGGGTGGGAAAAACCGTGGTATAGGGGGAAAACCCGCAAAGTATTTTTTAATTAATATTTTTGAAAAACCGTGGTATAGACTTTCCGCGAAGTTTGAACCCGCGAAAATTGAGGGAACACTGTAGTTGTGTCTTGGAATCATGGATCTACACTTGTTTTCCATCTTTTATTAAAAGAAGAGGATAGTCTGTCTGTTATTTCACTAAGTGCTGGACACAGCATGCGAAGCAGTAAACTCAGCGGCTGGTAGATTTGAAGCAGAGAAAACAAATGTTGATTATCTTGTTCTTTATGCAGTCATCAATTTAATTAGTTTTTGTCCTAAGCTCACCCACTAGCAATGGACAGAGATGACCAGATCAGGCAAGAAAGATTGATTGAGAATACAAAATTCGGAAAGCACCGTGGAGATGATTTCATTTTATTGTTCATTATTACAGCATTGGCCATGATATATTCTATTGGTATTTGGGAAATTTGGTTGTCAATTAGATTTCATGTGGAATTATGTGTTGTGACTGTGGGTAGCTTCTGCGCATCAGCACTGGGGATTAATCAGAAATGTGTGTCCAATCCACCATAGTTATGTTATACAGTGATTCTCTCGTTTTTTGCAGGGGATGCGCTCCAAGACCACCCGTGAAAAACGAATTTCCGTGGAGGAAATAATATTTTTTTATGTACTGTATTTAATGAGTATTTGGACTTTTAAATCCCACCCTTTGCATTAAACAGTCCTTCTATAATGTTTCTCAGCTGGAACTACATGTGATAGCCTACCAGTTTCTTTAATTGAGTACAGTAGTACTATAGAAGAATTTTATGAATTTTAATGGATTTAAATTTTTCAATAGATTTAATACATTTAAGCCCCTTTTGAAAACCCATGAAGTAGCGAATCCGCAAAAGATGAACTGCGAAATAGCGAGGGAATACTGTACACTGTTCAAAAAAAATAAAGGGAACTCTTAAACAACACAATATAACTCTAAGTAAGTCAAACTTCTGTGAAATCAAACTGTCCACTTAGGAAGCAACACTGATTGACAATCAATTTCACCTGCTGTTGTGCACATTCAACTTTGTACAGAACAAAGTATTCAATGAGAATATTTCATTCATTCAGATCTAGGATGTGTTCTTTGAGTGTTCCCTTTACTTTTTTTTCAGCAATGGGCCACATAGTGTATGGATTGTAATTTTAGTTGATATAAAGTAATAATCGATGTTCTAAATAAAGAAGACCTTAGTAGCTTCTGGTCCAGCAGAAACTTCTTCCTGACACTGTATGTGTTGCTGAAGTAACACCAAAAGGCGTTTTTCAGGACAGCAGTGACTTAAGACAAGTGAATGACAAGCTAATCTTGTTCTAAATAAAACATGAATTGAGAATAATGAAGATTGATGTAACATGTTCTCAAAGAAAAAGGAGGAGAAAACTGAACAGATGGAAAATGGGTTTGGGGAAAAAAGCCCACAATCCATTGTCAAAATCATTTTTCTTGCCAGGGCTCAAAGACTTCAAGGCAAAATATCCTCTGAGAATTACTGACAGTTCAAATAGGGCAGAAAGTTAGAAACAGAATACAGAATAAGGGAGTAGGAAAGGGCCTTGGAGGTAACAGTAACAGAGTTGGAAGGGACCTTGGAGGTCATCTAGTCCAACCCCCTGCTCAAACAGGAGGCCCTATGCCCGTGATGGCAAAACTATGGCACGTGTGCCAGAAATGGCACACAGAACCCTCTCTGTGGGCACCTGGACTGTCACCAGCTGTTCTTCACTGCAATGGAAAACAGCCTGAAAACGCCCAAAAACCAGACCATTTTCTGGCCTCTGGTGGGGCATTTTTTTGGTCATTTTCAGGCTGTTTTGGGGGATATTTTCAAGACATTTTCCAGCTGTTTTCAGGCTATTTTTCAGGCCAAAACAGCCTGAAAAAATGCCCCCAAAATCAGCCTTTTCTGGACTGATTTCTCGATCATTTTCCGGTCATTTTTGGGCCATTTCTGGAGGCAAAACCAGCCCAAAAATGGCCTAAAGGTGGCCCGAAAAATGGCCTGAAAACAGTCCAAAAATGGCCTGAAAACGACCGAAAAATTTATTTACTTACTTACTTACTTACTTACTTACTTACTTACTTACTTACTTACTGCATTTATACACCGCTCACTCCAAATGGACTCTGAGTGACTAACAACAGGTATAAATGCAATATAAAAAACCAATTAAAAAACATCACTAAAATCACATGTATTATAAAACCATACTTGCAACAATCAGGCCTGCCGGAAAAGCCAGGTTTTAACAGCTTTCTGGAAAACCGTATAGGGAGGATGTATCTGGGGGCAGTTGGTTCCACAGGATCGGAGCTCCCCAGAGAAGGCTCTTCCCCGAGGTCCCCCCAACTGACATTGTTTGGCGGATGGGACCTGGAGAAGGCCAACTCTGTGGGCCCTTACCCCAATGATGTATGAGGGAGGAGGCGGTCCCAATTTGCTACCAGTTTGGGAATGAGCACATTGCTCATTGCAATGCATGCGCACAATGCGCAGAGCATTTTTGATGACATCCAGGTGGTTGGGCGGGGCCTCCTGCCCCTGCTGCTACTGGTTCGCCCAAACTGATGCAAAGTGGTAGCAACACACCACTGGACTAGAGGCTAAACTTCAGTAGTAGGAAAGAATACGGACGTCCCTTTCTTATTCTTCCTCATATTGGAATTCTGTGCCATGGTGCCTCCAGTCCTGACGGAGCCTAATTCTAGAAGGATTTGTCGGATCACTCTGGTATATTGAAGGAGCATCACAGCTTCCTTTTTGCATCTAGGCCCAATATATATGTATATATATTTTCTAGGCTGAAGTGAAGACCAGCTGGTGACAGTCCAGGTGCCTACAGAGAGGGTTCTGCATGCCACTTCTGGCACACGTGCCATAGTTTTGTCATCATGGGCATAGGGCCTCCTGTTTGAGCAGGGGGTTGGACTAGATGACCTCCAATATATACATACATACATACATACATACATACATACATACATACATACATACATACATACGGAACAAATGGCAGTTGCAAACAAACTATATCTACAGTAGCACGAAGCTTACAACTTCAGCCTGATGATGAATGTGATTTCACTGAAACGTCGCATAGACACTCAAAATATTACACGGGGCAAAACCCGAACTCAGAACAATCTACATACATATATAAATAAATATGTATGTATGTACGTACGTACGTACGTACGTACGTATGTATGTATGTCACATGGTTTTTTTGCTGAATTTGAAAATTAAGGGAGACTAGGATATATCTATTTCGGCCTTATTTTGGCCTCATCAGCTAGCCATTGGGCCTCATCAGCTACCCACTGGGACTTGAACTTATATGTATGTGACACATACAAAATAAAGTTGGTCAGCTATGAACATATTAACTACCTTGGAAATCGCCCTGAGTTGGGCCCAAAGGCAAAAAGGAAGCTGTGATGCTCCTTCAATATACCAGAGTGATCAGACAGAAAGAGAAAAAAACAACAACATACAACCCTTCCCTGGTACAAAGCTGAAGGGATCAGATCCTGTAGCCTAGAGGTTAATTCTCTGAAGCTGCAGGATCAAATCCCAGTAAAGGTATGGCTAGCTGATGGGGCCAGAACAAGGCCGAAATGAAATAGTACTATCTTAGTCTTCCTTAATTTTAAAAATTGAGCAAAAACATGTGACATACAGTAAATATATTACATGCCATCAGCAAAAGAGCTGGTAACAGAGGCCATTTCCCATAAATTGTGCTAGTCTTCATTAACAAGCAGGAGGTGAAAGGCAGTAATTAATACCGAGACAGAAAATGCCAAACCGTGGTGTGGAAAACAATCACCACGAACATTTATTGTTCACGTGCTCGTTTCTAATGACCAATGTTTTATTATGGTTGCTTATCTGTAAATTGGACAAGACCACGGAGCCCTAAGGCAAATTATAAGCTTGTCAGACCTTGAATGCATCCCTCATATTTATGCACCCAAGTGCTGAAATTTCTTCTGAAGTCCTGAGTTGAAAGAAACTCTTTCTCTCTCTCTCTCTCTCTCTAGATTTTATTCATTTACTGAGCAAGTTTTTGCCTTTGCCTGCTTTCCCCCCCTTCGTATTTTTCAGTTAAGATGTCGAGAGAGGGGAAGGTGAAGGGCGGAAGGCTTAACAAATGTCCTCGCAGCCGAGAACCTTATGAAGTGCCACTCACTTCAATGACAAAAGTTAATGAAATGGATCTCTATCGCTGAGTGGGTGACCTATTGAAATAATTGGAAGTCTATTTGCCTGGGAAATAAGATAGGGAAAGGTAGAACTGAGAATGAAGAACGGAAGATAAATGGCACCTGGAGCTTTGATCTTTAATGACCTCAACCGTGCTGTTTGGAAATGACATGAAATTCACACTAGAAGCAATCCGTCCCTTCTCCGTCCAGGCAGACAACCTATTAAAAGGCCTGCCGAGGTGATTTGGTAAGCCAGTGATGGCAAACCTATGGTACGCATGCCACAGGTGGCACTCGGAACCAAAGCATAGGGCACATAGAAACATAGAAGACTGACGGCAGAAAAAGACCTCATGGTCCATCTAGTCTGCCCTTATACTATTTCCTGTGTTTTATCTTAGGATGGATATATGTTTATCCCAGGCATGTTTAAATTCAGTTCCTGTGGATTTACCAACCACGTCTGCTGGAAGTTTGTTCCAAGGATCTACTACTCTTTCAGTAAAATAATATTTTCTCATGTTGCCTTTGATCATTCCCCCAACTAACTTCAGATTGTGTCCCCTTGTTCATGTGTTCACTTTCCTATTAAAAACACTTCCCTCCTGAACCTTATTTAACCCTTTAACATATTTAAATGTTTTGATCATGTCCCCCCTTTTCCTTCTGTCCTCCAGACTATACAGATTGAGTTCATTAAGTCTTTCCTGATAAGTTTTATGCTTAAGACCTTCCACCATTTTTGTAGCCTGTCTTTGGACCATGTTCAATTATATCAATATCTTTTTGTAGATGAGGTCTCCAGAACTGAACACAGTACTCCAAATGTGGTCTCACCAGCGCTCTATATAAAGGGATCACAATCTCCCTCTTCCTGCTTGTTATACCTCTAGCTATGCAGCCAAGCATCCTACTTGCTTTTCCTACCGCCCGACCACACTGCTCACCCATTTTGAGACTGTCAGAAATCACTACCCCTAAATCCTTCTCTTCTGAAGTTTTTGCTAACACAGAACTGCCAATGCAACACTCAGACTGAGGATTCCTTTTCCCCAAGTGCATTATTTTACATTTGGAAACATGAGGCATTGCCCAATGTCAACGTCAGAGCACATGCATGTGCTGGCCAGCTGATTTTCAGCCTTATTTTCGGCTGCTTTTTCTCGGTGAAAAATGGCCCAACGGGACAACTAGAGGTTCGGAAACCATTTTGGGGGTCATTTTTTATAGTCCTCAGGCTTCAAAAGGCTTTCCTGAACCCTGGGAATGGTGAAAAACAGCCCAATGGGCCTACTGAAAATCTGGAGACTTTAGTGGGTCCTGAATGGGGGGGGGGGTCATAAGAACATAAGAAGAGCCCTGCTGAATCAAGCCAAAGCCCATTGAGTCCAGCATTCTGTGTCACACAGTGGCCCACCAATTGTCCATGGGGATCTTGAGCAGAAAGAGAAGGCAAGACCCTCTCTTTCCCTCGACCCCCAGCAAATGATACTCAAGGGAATCCTGCCTGCCTCAACCAACATAGAGGTGGCACATGGACATCCATTTCAATAACAACCGATACACTTGGCATCCATGAATCTGTCTAATTCTGCCGTGAAGCTATTCAGGCTGACAGCTGTCACGACCTCTTCTGGAAGTGAATTCCATAAACCAACGACCCCCTGGGTGAAGCAATGAGGGGGCATTTTTAAAAGATGTTTTTTAACGCATAATTTCATATATTTTCCTGAATTGCAACCTTTCATTTTTTTTGTTTTTTTAACCCCCAAGAAGCCTTGCGAGATGTCTGTTGTCACTGCAAAATAGGATAAAAGGAGCAATTTCATAACCAGGAAAAAGAGAAAAGCCAAGATGGGTTGTTTTTTTTCCAGTTAGCAGTTCTTCCTGGTCTAATTTGGGCAGTGTTTAAAAGCTGCCGCGAGTGGATTTGTAAACAAAATAAAACCAGACCACTTTCCTTCATTTGATTATGCGACACAGCAGGGCTTAAATCTGTTCCATCACTTTAAAGGGTCTTCTATATTTCAGAGCATCTGTTGGGACAAAATTGCTGGTATGGATCCCGTAGAGATGCCTAAGGCATAGGCTCATCCTGTTATCTAGGAAGAGTTTGATCTTGTTGGACCTGAAGAAGCAGATAGGGTCCTTGTGACGGTGGCCTTGACCCCATGGCCATTAGAATCATGGGCCCCCTGGTAGCTAAAGTCACCTGAGAAGTAACATTGGTTGGGTTCTCAGTGGTGAATTCTTCCTTAATAAAGAGGCATTGCTAGACCCCATCATACTGGACAACTTGTGTTCATTAAGGAAGATTGTTGAGGTGCTTGTACATTAGCATCCTGGATGAAGGATGAAGGCATGCAGCCCTTCTTCAGTGGGTCGACCTCTAGGGAGGCACAGCATGCCATGATCGCCACATCAGAATGAAGCGACAGAGAAAGTTTTCTCGATGAGGCGACCTCGAATGAATCAAGATCTCTCCTTTTTATTGTGTTTCACTTCTCTGACATGTGGTACAGAATAACCAATTCGCGAACGCCACATACATTAAGCCATCCTCCAACTACTATTCACTCTTGCACCATATAAGGCAAGCTTCTCATGACTTCCCTATACATAAATTAACGGAAGCTCCATTCTATGCCTTTTCCTGGATTGTGTGTTTACTGGAGATTAGCAAAGGAATGAGAGTAAGGCATATATTTCCTTATATGGAAGTTAGCTACAGGTTTTAATTGCTTTCCCCCGTGGTCATGGATTCTGCAGGATGCTTACTCAGCCTGGACTTTGCTGCCTGCCTTTCCATAGAGGAAGAATTAAGGTTTTATTCAGCACACAATTGGGCTAAAACATCACTCTCCAGTAATATTTTATTCCCAAATTTCAGTGCTTATAAACCTATGATTACAACAGAAGGAGATTATCTGGACCTTTTTCTGTAGGACCAGGTATCAACAGGGAGAAAAATTGTCATGGGTTTGGATGAGTTGTGGTGGGGATAGTACTGGAATGGTACGTTCTCTTTTCTCTGCTTGACTTTTAGGCAACCTTTGATACCATCGACTATGGTATCCTTCTGGGCTAGCTTTGGAGGCTAGAAGTGGGTATATATGTATTGTGCCGGATCTGCAGTCTGCATTGGTTGCCAATCAATTTCCAGTCACAATTCAAAGTGTTGGTTATGACCTATAAAGCCCTTCATGGCTCCGGACCAGAATATCTCCGGGACCGCCTTCTGCCGCACGAATCCCAGCAACCGGTTAGGTCCCACAGAGTTGGCCTTCTCCAGGTCCCGTCGACTAAACAATGTCGTTTGGCGGGACACAGGAAAAGAGCCTTCTCTGTGGTGGCCCCGACCCTCTGGAACCAGCTCCCCCGGGAGATCAGAACTGCCCCCACCCTCCTTGCCTTTCGTAAAGTTCTTAAGATCCATTTCTGCCGTCAGGCATAGGGGAACTGAGACATCTCCCCCGGGCCTATACAGTTTATACATGGTATGTTTGTGTGTATGCTTGCTTTTAATAATGGGGTTTTTAGTGTTTTTTTAATTATTAGATTTGTTCTTACATTGTCTTTGTTATTGTTGTGAGCCGCTCCGAGTCTACGGAGAGGGGCAGCATACAAATCTAATAAATAATAATAATATTTTGGCTTTGAATGAGCACGTGAGGCTGAACTCGAGGTGGAATGAGGCGGTGTTATTTGAGGGCCTGCCTTTCCTTGGTTACATCTACCTTTTCTACCAGTTCTATCAGATGTTGGTAAGCAGCTTCGTGTAACAGATCCCGCAACCCATCTGCTATGAAACGTGCTCTTTGGAGCACCATTCCACCCAAGGTGGACTTGTTCCCAATCTACTGATCTTCTAGAAGATCCTTAAAACCCAGTTTTGACATCAGGCCTGGAGATGCCATGGAAGCATGGAGCCCAAAATCATATTTTAAGTTTCCAAAGGCATTCTCCCATTTTAATGATCTGTGAATCGGGAAACAGAAGGAAGAGATACAGCCTAGATACTGGTCTAATAAATAATCAACAGGAGAAATTCCCTAGTTTTCTGGAAATAAATGGTCTGTCTGGACTATCCCAAAGGATGAGAGCCATATTTTTATTATAGTTTCAGCAGTTTAAATGTATATTTAAAAATAGGTTGTTAAATGTCACCACATAACCGATTGCAGTGATTAGTTTATGAAAGATGCCTCTAATATAAGCTTCTTATGAAGACAGAACAAAGTTAAGTTTTGAACTTCGATTAATATGTTTAGTTCCTTTACCCTTCTTATCCCTGCTGTGATGATTTTATTTTATGGGAAGAGACAGAAATCGTTTTGTGAGAAGAGTTAATATTTCTAACTGGTAAAAGGCAATAGTTTGCAATTTGGCAACCAGTATGTCTAACAAAGGACTTTAATGTATTCCCCAAATTCTGTTGTAAGCAATACCCTTTCTCTCTTAGTAATTGTTATGTCCTGAAAAGGGGCTCCAATTAGAATGAATTGAAGGATACCCTAGTTGAAAAAAACCTGCAATAACTTTTTGCTGGTGTGCTTTCTGCATTGGTTGCCGATCAGTTTCCGGTCACAATTCAAAGTGTTGGTCATTACCTATAAAGCCCTTCATGGCACCGGACCAGGGTATCTACCAGACTGCCTTCTGCCGCACGAATCCCAGCGACCGGTTAGGTCCCACAGAGTGGGCCTTCTCCGAGTCCCGTCAACAAAACAATGTCGTTTGACGGGGCCCACGGGAAAAGCCTTCTCTGCGGCGGCTCCGGCCCTCTGGAACCAACTCCCCCCGGAGATTAGAATTGCCCCCACCCTCCTCGCCTTTCGTAAGCTCCTTAAAACCCACCTCTGCCGTCAGGCATGGGGGAACTGAGATATTCTTTCCCCCCGGGCCTTTACAATTCATGCATGGTATGTTTGTTTGTATGGATGCTTGGTTCTATAATAAGGGTTTTTAATTGTTTAGTATTGGATTTACATGTTGTTTTTTATTATTGTTGTTAGCCGCCCCGAGTCTACGGAGAGGGGCGGCATACAAATCCAATAAATAAATAAATAAAATAAATATCAGCCTTTAACTCAATGTTGAGTCCTACTAAATGCCTGGATAAGTCCATGCAGTTTTCTTAGCAAGATTTTCAGAAGTGGCTTGGCCTTGCTTTCTTCCTATAGCTGATAATGACCTGGCAAAAGTCAACAGCTGGCTTTGTGCCTAAGGCAGGATTAGAACTCACAATCTTCTGGCTTCTAGCCTGGTAACGTCCAATATTTTTCGGAGTATAAGACACACCGGAGTTTTAGACGCACCTTAGTTTTGGGGGAGGAAAATAGGAGGGGAGGGGGGAATCTACCTACCAGGCATTCATCTGGCTAGCGTCCTTAGTCCGGTCAGCTTCAGGATATTATTTTATCCCCGGTTAGGGCTGAAAGAACCTTTTTCGGAGGGAGTAGAAATCAAAACAAGCCTGCAAAGACTTAGGGTGGGGGGAAAAACTTATTCAGAGGGAGTAGGAAGACTGAAAGATCATTAGCACCTAGTTAAGGCTGGGGGGGGGGGGAGCTTACAAAAAACCCTACTTTCAGAGTATAAGACACACCCGAATTTTCAGCCTCTCCTAGGGAGGAAAAAGGTGTGTCTTATATGGTAACCACACCAAACTGGCTCTTTTCCATGCCTTTGCAACCTGGAAAATGGAACCCTCTGGTTTGTGAACGTTAAAAGCAAGGTGGCAAGTCCTCCACAGCATTTGTAGTTTCTGATGCTATTGGGAACAAACAGTCTTATTAAGTTCTTCAGAAACCAATGCTTCAGACTAAATTCCTGTCCCTAAATTTTAAAAAGAAAGTAGACTAAAGACTCATCTAAAAATCAGTTCTCAATATAGTATGTGGTTCAGAGAGCTTCAGAAATTGCCCAAGCAATTGTCCACTGTTGCAGACTAAATCTATGGTCGCCAATTTGGCATCCAAGCCTTTTAACCGTCATTAAAATACGGCTTTTCGTTTAGAAAAAATATTAGACTGATTCAATAAGCATAGACAGCGTACGTCTGATTAGAGGACATCAGTTTAATGCCTTAATTAAAGCTGACGAAACAGTCCCACAATTCAACTGTAACGTTTCGCAAGATAATATAACTCATTTCTTTCCTCAACATGTACACGAGAATCCAGAATATTTAACCGACGATAAGCAAATCTTCACTAGGGAATTCATACTCTGGGACCTCCAGATTGAGTGGAGCTGGGCCTTTACGGATTCTGCCAGACATATCATAGTGGGACCCATGGCAGGGGCAGTAATAACCACCATAATCTCCAGCATCTGCAATTGGTACACAGCCAAGATGGGTACATACGCCTAACACTACCAACCACTCCGGTTTCTTCACCCTATCCAAATCATGCTGCGGGTCTCTTAGTTCGCTCAAAGGTACTTTAGCTGCTTGCTCAATCTCTGCCTGGGTTCTGTGGCGCACAAAGAGGGGTTTCCCCCTCCACTGGAAAACCATATTCCTGCCTTCTGGAATATCGGACAGCTTGATCTCAACCTTAGCCAGCGCCAATACGT
Organism: Erythrolamprus reginae; assembly: GCF_031021105.1. Taxonomy (NCBI): domain Eukaryota; kingdom Metazoa; phylum Chordata; class Lepidosauria; order Squamata; family Dipsadidae; genus Erythrolamprus; species Erythrolamprus reginae. Next base: position 9,779,262 of record NC_091958.1, read on the forward strand.
CAGCGGCAGGATTGAGGCTGGAGACAAACATAACGACGGCTTTCTTGGCAAAGTAGGCAGAGAGCAAATAGGTAGCCCCGCCGAAAAAGTAGGTGAAGGTTTTTCTCTCTGCGCTGTTATCTTGGGAGGATTTTGTGCTATCTTGCAAACTGTCGCGACGGTTGCTAGAGAAGTCTGGCATAGCCATGTCGTTATGGACGTAACGGATGCTGGCAGGAGCTGCAAGAAAGAGAAAGCACGATTATTTATTTATTTATTGGATTTGTATGCCGCCCCTCTCCGAAGACTCGGGGCGGCTAACAGCGACAATAAAACAGTGCACAATAGTAATTTGGTATTAGAAATGATTAAAAATCCATTAATATAAAAACCAAACATACATACAGACATACCATGCATAGAATTGTAAAGGCCTAGGGGGAAAGAGGATCTCAATTCCCCCATGCCTGGCGGCAGAGGTGGGTTTTAAGTTGTTTACGAAAGGCAAGGAGGGTGGGGGCAGTTCTAATCTCTGGGGGGAGTTGGTTTCAGAGGGCTGGGGCCGCCACAAAGAAGGCTCTTCCCCTGGGTCCCGCCAGGTGACATTGCTTAGTTGACGGGACCTGGAGAAGATCCACTCTGATTATTTACCGCCCCTCTCCAGAGACTCGGGGCGGCTAACAGCGACAATAAAACAGTGTACAATAGTAATTTGGTATTAGAAATGATTAAAAATCCATTAATATAAAAACCAGACATACATACATACATACCATGCATAGAATTGTAAAGGCCTAGGGGGAAAGAGGATCTCAATTCCCCCATGTCTGGCGGCAGAGGTGGGTTTTAAGTTGTTTACGAAAGGCAAGGAGGGTGGGGGCAGTTCTAATCTCTGGGGGGAGTTGGTTCCAGAGGGACGGGGCCACCACAGAGAAGGCTCTTCCCCTGGGTCCCGCCAGGTGACATTGCTTAGTTGACAGGACCCGGAGAAGATCCACTCTGATTATGGGACTGCTATTGCAGTAGAACGTGCTGCATAACACACACTACGTTAGAAAATAGTAACTTTGAAGAAAACCTGCTCTAATATCCCAACCTAAAAGCTTTCTTTTTGCCCAACGATGTACATTTTGTACAAAAACTGAATTAGCCCGTGGAGGTTTGAATTGTTGCCAGGGTTCCCTTCCTTTCTACTTGCAATGCAGGTAAAATGCATTATCCCCTCTGGGAAGCCTATCAAATGACATGTATTTCACATCTATTTCACATATCAATGAGAGCCAGAAACTTCTGAGACTATTGTGTTTTTTCTGAAGAAGTCTGTAATATTTGAAAGTGATCCGTCAGCCCCATTGTTGTAGATTATGTATATAACTACAGACATTTATTCATTCAAGTCATATCCAGCCACAATTACAAGCCATAAAGCAGGCATGTCTCAATTGTGGGCTACATGCAGCCCTGGACAGCTAGTAATGTGGCTCCACAGGACTGTAAACTTTTAACATTATTATGTGATTTGTATACAATAACTATATATACTGCTCAAACAAAAATAAAGGGAACACTTAAAAAACAGAATATAACTTCAAGTAGATCAAACTTCTGTGAAATCAAACTGTCCACTTAGGAAGCAACACTGATTGACAATCAATTTCACATGCTCTTGTGCAAATGGAATAGTTGTGCAAATGAAATATTCAATGAGAATATTTCATGCATTCAGATCTAGGAAATTTTGTGAGATGAAAATACGTATTTAATTATGCATTAAATTAAAGCAGCTAGTATGAATGTATATATTCTGGGGGGAAATAAGAGAGAAGAGTGGAGAGAGGAGAGAAGAAAGAGAGGAGGTTGGGAGTGAGAAGGAAGAGGGAGGAGGAAGGGAGGAGAAGAGACAGAGGAGGAGAGGTTGAAAAAGAGGAGGAGAAAGTCATAGGAAGGAAGAAGAGGGAGGTAGGAAGAAGGGAGAGAAGGTGAAAGTAAGTAGAGGAGAGTAAAGGAGGCGAGTGATATGATGTGGTATAGGAGAAACAAGAATAAATTGATTATTTATTTATTTATCAGATTTGTATGCCACCCCTCTCTGATATATACAAGATTATTTGTTTACTTGATAACAAAAGATAAGATAATATCTATTAAGATGTTACGGTATATGTATTGATGCATATATGAGGAGTAAAAAAAGAAGCAAAAAAAATACAATTCCTTTTTACTCAATATGGTCCAGTTAAGCCAAAAGGTTGAACAACCATGCCATAAAAGGATTTATAAGCTAAAATCAGCACTTTAAACTGCACTTGGAAACCATTGGGAAGTCAATATGGGGCCCACAAAAAGATATATGGTCTTAAAATACTTTATAGGAAATTTAACTAAAGTTGAAATGCATTTCAAAGTGGAAGAACCACTTTGTGGCACCAATTGTGTTCATTTTACGGAAGAGTCTATACGTATGGTGTATTAAAAAACTTATCTGAACAAATATTTTTCAAATTTATTCTGAAATGGAGAGGCAAGTGCATATCCACTGCCATCTGTAGCTTCACTGAAGCTTATGGACATTAGAGAGTTATTAGGTTTGTACCTCTGGGAAAATTATGTTTCATTTTCTACAAATTTTATAGTAGAAAGATTTCTGAGGCAAATGGACAAGGCTCTGTTACAACATGTTGGATAGTTTATCCCGAGTCTTCAGAAAGGGGCGGCATACAAATCTAATAAATTATTATTATTATTATTATTATTATTATTATTATTATTATTATTATTATTATAAAATGCTTCTTAAATAAATTTGACAAATCTAGTGCTACAACTGAAAGTTTTAAATGTAAACATAGTTCAATTTTATTGTTTAAAATGTAAAAACACTCAAAGTTTTTTAACTGTTTTGCATTAACAAAAACATGAATAATTTTATATACAGTATTTGTGCCTCCCCATTTATGTACTTATATACCTGAGTACAACTAAGTCACATATATTCCTGAGTACAACTTAAGTACGGTAGCTTGATTACTATTATACTTATTCCATCATTATCTTTATGAAGCAACATTTGTAAGAAACATTTTTGCTTACAAGTAGAACTAAACAGTAAATGTAGAATTGTAACATTAATGTTATTGTTAGGGCCCTCTGAATCAATCCTACAATTTTCTTAAAACATTTTGGAAATGGTTTGCCAGTTAAACATCTCTTACTTGCCTCCAGATGTTGTGAATGCTCCAACACTGGAACTTTTGAAGAAGAGATTGGACAACCATTTGTCTGAAGTGGTCCCTTCCAACTCCAAATCAACCAAGGATTGATTCAAAGGGCCCTAACAATAACATTAATGTTACAATTCTACATTTACTGTTTGGTTCTACTTGTAAGCAAAAACTCTGTTATTCTATTACTTATTATGGGAGGGAGAGACATTTAAGAGACTTCATGTTTAAGGAAGAATTAGAACTTAAGTTTCTGAATTATATTTGGAAATTAATTTTCAAATGCTAAACATAAGTCCGGTATCCAGTTAATATACTGATAGTCCTTGACTTACAACAGTTCATTTAGTGACTGTTCAAAGTTTCAACAACACTGAAAAAAGTGACTTATGATTGTTATTCGCACTTATGGCCATTGCAGCATCCCCAGGGAAACATGATCAAAATTGGGATCCTTGACAATTGGTTCATATAACAACAATAACAACAGAGTTGGAGGTCTTGTAGTCCAACCCCATGCTTAGGCAGGAAACCTTACACCACTTCAGACAGATGGATAGTTAGATGATAGATAGATTAGATACAGATGATAGATATAGATAGATACAGATGATAGATATAAATAGAGAGATGATAGATAGATAGATAGATAGATAGATAGATAGATAGATACAGATGATAGATATAAATAGATAGATACAGATGATAGATATAGATAGATAGATAGATAGATAGATAGATAGATAGATAGATAGATAGATAGATAGATAGATAGATAGAGGAAAACAGCTCAGATGTGCCACTCAGCCATCCTTCTCCTTGTGCCTTATTACCCCTGGGACTACAAGTTCCAGCATCCTCAGCGGTCCGTCGTTCCTGGCAGTCGCCCTCCTGCCACGTTTGAGGGACCCCCATAGAGCGTGAGGCCTCCCGCGTGTCCCCCACCCCGTCCCCCGCCGCACCGTCCCCGCCCGCACCGTTGAGGGAAGAGGTGACGACCAGGCCTCCGCGCTTCGCCTGGCCGAACAGCGACTCCCGGCACAGCAGAGGCGGCCTCGGGTCCAAGGACAGGATCTTCGCGGGACCCGGCGAGTGCCCCAGTACCAGAGGCTTCCGCGGAGCCGGCACGATATGCGCGGAGGCCGCCAGGTAAGGTGCCAGCGGGCCGCAACGGGCTGAAAGCGACAACATGGCGGACGCGGCGTCCAACTTCTCTCTTCCTCACCGCGGTCACCTTCGGGACCGTCGGACGGAAGCGACGCACGCCGCCGGGCGGTGACGCGGACGCACGCGGACGGGGAAGCCACGCCCACCATATTTTCTGTTTAGAGCGGAGAGGGGGGCTGGGAGGCGAGGTTTCGGGCGGCAGGAGAAGTGCGCCTGCGCGCGGGATTTGACACTAATCGCCTCAATAGACTGAGCTTTTTTACCAATAGACTGAACTGGGAATCAAAATATCCTTTTTTAATATAAAGTTTTGATTAATAATTTTTGGTGAGACATTTTTACATGGGTAATTACGAGATTATATGAAATCTTGGGTGAAATAGGTTGAATGGCCTTTACAAGAAATCTCAATAATTTAAAATGACAGATTTAAAACGACTTATGTTTATACAAACTACTATACTATATTATACTAATACTATACACTCTACTAATGCTAATACCATACTATACATTATACTATACGTACTAATGTTATTGCTACACTATATACTATACTAATACTATACTATACACTACTCTAATACTATACTATATATTATACTAATACTATTACTATATTATATACACTATACTATACTAATACTATATACACTACTATATTATATAGTATACTACTATACTATATAGTATATATAGTATATATGCTATACTATACACTAATACTATACTATACACTATACTATACTAATAGTATACTACAGTATACACTAGACTGTACTATACTATTCTAGTGTATTGTACATTATATACAAATATATCTCCATATGTACCCTGTTTTCCCCAAAATAAGATATTCCCTGATAATAAGCCCAAACAGGCATTTATCCGTCTGTCTGTGTTATCTATACTTCCAAAGGATTCTGGGCAGCTCACAAAACACACAATATAATATTAAGACCCCATTAAAAACAATTGAAACAGTTAAAAATATATACATATCATTAATGGCCGGGTTTTGAGTGCATAGCATTAAGGCCAATCACTTATTTCAGGGTTCAAAAAAATATAAAACGGGTTCTTATTTTGGGGAAAACACGGTATTTATGACATGATCGTCAGGAGGCACAGAGTTTCTCTACTACGGGTTTCCCAACATTTCCAAGTTCTACTTTTCACAAGCCATGCAAACTGCAACTCAAATGAATAAACATTTAGAATTAGAGGGAAAGAAAAAAAACAAAACTCCAGGAAATATAATCTATGAACTGTTTACAGGTAGTCCTCCAGCATGTAGCCATTCATTTTAGTGACCTTTTGAAGTTTTACAAGGACATTGAAAATTTGGACATCTGTCCACTGTTTGCTTTTTTTCCAACTGTTACCGCATCCCAGGGTGAATATGATGGTCATTTGCAATTTTCCTAGCTGGCTTCCAACAAACAAAGACAATAGAGGAAGTCAGATTTCTTTAAGGACCGTATAATTCTCTTAAGAACAGCAGTGATTTGCTTAACAACCATGGCAGAAAAAGGTCGCAAAATTGGCAACAACTTACTTAACAACCCTCTTTTTAGCAACGGAAATTCTGGTTCCAATTGTGGTTATTTGTGCAAGGCTGCCAGTAACCATTGGATTGGTTATTCATATTTTTTTATACAGTGGCTTCAATCATATCCCAAAAGCTAGCAAAATGGAATTATTATTATTATTATTATTATTATTATTATTATTATTATTATTATTATTATTAATTAGGTTTGTATGTCACCCCTCTCCAAAGACTCGGCTCACAACAATAATAGAAACAATATAACAGTGAAACAAATCTAATATTAAAAAATAAAACATATCTAAAACCCCAGCAATTAAAATCATACAACACATACATACCAAACATAAAATATAGAAGCCTGGGGAAGGATGTCTCAATTCCCCCATGCCTGGCGATAAAGGTGGGTCTTGAGTAATTTGCGAAAGACAAGGAGGGTGGGGGACGTTCTAATCTCTGGAGGCAGTTGATTCCAGAGGGCCGGGGCCGCCACAGAGAAGGCTCTTTCCCTGGGGCCCGCCAAACGACATTGTTTGGTCGACGGGACCCGGAGAAGGCCAACTCTGTGGGACCTTATCGGCCGCTGGGATTCGTGCGGTAGAAGGCGGTTCCGGAGGTATTCTGGTCCAATACCATGTAGGGCTTTAAAAGTCATTATCAACACTTTGAATTGTGACCGGAAACTGATCGGCAGCCAATTTTCAGCCGAAGAATGGGCTACTTCTCTCTTGTTTTCCTATACTGTTGACCTTTCCCCCAAAATATTTTCGTTCTTCAAAGTAACAGTAATATAAAAAACAATTTTAATCTTCCTCCCCGTATGATCCCACTAACACTTAAGAAGCCGCGTCTGAATAAAAGAAAAGGTCAGAGATAATCCTCCCAATTTTTCATTCGAAAAAAAGTTGTAAATCATATTGATGGGACTTGTTGAAAACAAGCTCATTCCCAAATGGCTTATCCTGGCACAAGCTTTGTTCTTCACTGTCTTTTGGGATTCCTCTGGTGTCAAAAAATCTCACTAGAAAAGTATTGGTGCCACTGAAGATTAGAAATACATTTGCTGCAGTGTTCATTTTGGAGAGTAAGGGTGGGTTTTCGCTTACCTTCCCTACCAGTTTACAAATATGAGTGTGCACCAGTGTTCCCTCTAATTTTTTTGGGGGGGTGGGCGGAAAAGTATAGTGTCTGAGCGTCAGTCCCTTCGGGACTGGGCGGCACAGAAATAATAAATGAATGAATGAATGAATGAATGAATGAATGAATGAATGAATAAACAAACAAACAAACAAACAAACAAATAAAAAACCCACCCTGTTTTGCCTCAGAGAATTTCAAAATAAAATACTGTACTGTGTGTCTATAGCAGTGAGCTCATAATAGGGCAACTCTATCAATATCAAAATGCCACTTAAATAGTTGAGCTAGTTTCAAACTAGATTTTGATTTTCTTTCTCTCTTCCTTACTCCCATTCTTTTTCTTTCTCTTTTCCTTCCTCTCTTTTTTCTATCTGTTTCTCTCTCTCTCTTTCTCTCTCTCTCCTTCCCTCTCACTCTTTCCCTCTCGGCTTCTGGGCAGGTTTGGAAAACTCTGAGTTGATGATGATTTTTAAGTGAGCGAATGCTCACTGCTCAGCTTAGAGGGAACTATGGTGTGCACGCCACCTCTACACACCACATCAACACATATGCACAGCCACCCATGCATGCATCCTACGTAGCTTCTGCTCTGGTAATCTCACACTAAAATTTACTAAAAACCACATTTTAAAAGATCTCATATACACTCACTCACATTCATCTAGGCCAATCCGATCATATCTAGTAATGGCTGGAGACAGTTTCATCACTTACAGCCCCCAGGCTTGCCAGCAGAGGTAGATCTTCAGAGCTTTACAAAAGACCAGGAGGGAGGGGGCGATATGTATCTCTGGGGGGAGTTCGTTCCAGATGGCCGGGCCCCGCCAGACAACATTGTCTGGCCAATGGGATCTGGAGAAGGCCAACTCTATGGGACCTAACTGGCCGCTGGGATACATAGTTATAGTTTATTAGATTTGTATGCTGCCCCTCTCCTAAGACTCAGGGTGGCTCACAACATAACAGCGATAAAATATGTTACAAATCCAATAGTAAAAAAATTAATCAATTTAAAAAACATGGTAAAATCTCTAACTATGCAATCATAAACGTTCAATCCAATCCATCATACAGTAAGGCCGAAAATATAATAAAAATGGGGGGAGAAGGTGGTAATTATCCCCACGCCTGGCGACAAAGGTGGGTCTTCAGCATTTTACGTAAGACGAGAAAAGTGGGGGCTATTCGAATCTCTGGAGGAAGTTGATTCCAGAGGGCCGGGGGCCGCCACAGAGAAGGCTCTTCCCCACCAGCCAACATCGTTTGGTCGATGGGACCCGGAGAAGGCCAACTCTGTGGGACCTAATCGGCTGATGGGATTCGTGCGGCAGGAGGTGGTCTCAGAGATATTCTGGGCCAATGCCAGGTAGGACTTTATAGGTCATAACCAACACTGAATTGTGACCGGAAACTGATCGGCAGCCAGTGCAAGCTGCGGAGTGTTGGCGAAACGTGGGCAGATCTTGGAAGCCCCACGATGGCTCTCACGGCCGCATTCTTTCAGCTGTGGCGAGGGGGGCATTTGCCCAGGTTTGCCTGGTGCACCAGTTGTGGCCCTATCTGGATCAGGAGTCACTGCTCACAGTCACTCATGCCCTCATCACCTCGAGGCTCAACTACTGTAACGCCCTCTACATGAGGCTACCTTTGAAAAGTGTTCGGAAACTTCAGATCGTGCAGAATGTAGCTGCGAGAGCAATCATGGGCTTCCCAAGTATGCCCATATTATACCAACACTCCGCAGTCTGCATTGGTTGCCGATCAATTTCTGGTCACAATTCAAAGTGTTGGTTATGACCTATAAAGCCCTTCATGGCATCGGACCAGAATATCTCCGGGACCACCTTCTGCTGCACAAATCCCAGCAACCGGTTAGGTCCCACAGAGTTGGCCTTCTCCGGGTCCCGTCGACTAAAAAATGTCATTTGGCGGGACCCAGGAGAAGAGCCTTCTTTGTGGCGGCCCCGACCCTCTGGAACCAGCTCTCCCCAGATATCAGAGTTGCCCCCACCCTCCTTGCCTTTCGCAAGCTCCTTAAAACCCACCTCTGTCATGGGGGAATTGAAATTTTTCCCTTCCCCCTAGGCTTGTAGAATTTATACATGGTATGTTTGTTTGTATGATTAGTTTCTTAAATTGGGGTTTTTTAGATTATTTTTAATATTAGATTTGTTTACATTGTCTTCTTTATTGTTGTTAGCCGTCCCGAGTCTTCGGAGAGGGGCGGCATACAAATCTAATAAGTAAGTAAGTAAGTAAGTAAGTAAGTAAGTAAGTAAGTAAGCCCCATGATGGCTCTCACGGCCACATTCTGCACGATTTGAACTTTCCGAACATTTTTCATAGGTAGCCCCATGAGGCAGAAGATGGTTGTTAAGTGAATCTGGCTTCCACATTGACTTGCCAGAAGGTTACAAAAGGGGATACCATGATCCCAAGACACCGCAACCATCATGACAAGCATCTGAATTTTGATTCGAAACCATAGGGATGTTGCAGCGGTTGTGTGAAAAATGGACATAACCCACTTTTTTTTGTGTCGTCATATCTTTGAACAGTCATTAAACAAATTATTCCATACTAAGCAATGGAAACTGCAGTTTAATGTTTCCAAATGTAAAATAATGCACTTGGGGGAAAAGGAATCCTCAATCTGAGTATTGTATTGGCAGTTCTGTGTTAGCCAAAACTACAATAATGGTGGAAGGTCTTAAGCCTAAAACCTATCAGGAAAGACTTCATGAACATAGAAACATAGAAGTCTGACGGCAGAAAAAGACCTCATGGTCCATCTAGTCTGCCCTTATACTATTTTCTGTATTTTATCTTAGGATGGATATATGTTTATCCCAGGCATGTTTAAATTCAGTTACTGTGGATTTATCTACCACGTCTGCTGGAAGTTTGTTCCACCTGTATAGTCTGGAGGACAGAAAGGAAAGTGTGGGACATGATCGAAACATTTAAATGTGTTAAAGGGTTAAATAAGGTTCAGGAGGGAAGTGTTTTTAATAGGAAAGTGAACACAAGAACAAGGGGACACAATCTGAAGTTAGTTGGGGAAAGATTAGAAGTAACCTTGAGAAAATATTATTTTACTGAAAGAGTAGTAGATGCTTGGAACAAACATCTAGCAGACGTGGTTGATAAATCCACAGTGACTGAATTTAAACATGCATTGGGATAAACATATATCCATCCTAAGATAAAATACAGGAAATAGTATAAGGGCAGACTAGATGGATCATGAGGTCTCTTTCTGCTGTCAATCTTCTATGTTTCTATGTTTCTATACTAGGTCAAAAACAACCTGTGCGGACTAGATTCCACCACAGCCATTCAACCAAGAGTTCTGCAGCTTGTAGAATACAGCCAACTCTTATTGCTAAAAATAGCTTGATGCAAGGGAACTATCCACCCGTTTTCCTTTTAAAAATGGTTCTGTAGGTGCTTTCGATAAATAATATTTCCTGCCAGTGCCAATGGCTCATCAAGATAATGTGAGTCAAGTCACCAATTTGGATGATAGATATATATCACGGATTATTACTGAAGGTTAGCACTAAGGCTTTCATTAGGGAAAAAGAAATAACTGAGATATCACATAAAAGAGCTTGACAGTTGCTTAAAAAATGACACAGGGCATCTTCATTCTTGAATGCTACAGCATGATGCATGGCACAGCTATTTCTAGAAAAAGCAAAAAAAAAAAAACCATGCATGCTTTTATTCTCCATTCAATTCTGCATTATAAAGGTGCAGAAGAACCTGAAATTCTGGCAAATCTTCTAGCTTCAAAGAAGAAAGTATTCTCCCCAAAATTATTGTTGGGAGATATTGTTGGCATATAAATTATTTAAAGAGAGAAATAAACAAGGATAGAAGAATGGATGGGTGGGTGGGTGGATGGAGAGGTGAATGGATGGGTGGGTGAGTAGGTGGATGGATGGATTGATAGAAAGATGGAGAGATGGAGGGAGGGATGGAAGGATGGGTGGGTGGATGGATGGAGGAAGGGATGGAGGGATGGATAGAGAGATGGAGGGAGGGATAGAGAGAGGGAGGGAGGGATGGGTGGATGGAGGGAAGGAGGGAGGGAGGGGGGGATAGAGAGATGAAGGGAGGGAGGGAAGGAGGGATGGGTGGATGGAGGGAGCGATGGAGGGAGGGATGGAGGGAGGGATGGATGAATGGAGGGATGCATGGATGGATAGAGAGATGGAGGGAGAGATAGAGGGAGGGAGGGATGGAGGGATGGGTAGATGGAGGGATGGATGCAGGGAGGGAGGGAGGGATAGGTCGATGGAGGGATGGATGGAGGGACGGAGGGATGGATAGAGAGATGGGTGGAGAGATGGGTGGAGCGATGGGTTGCACACACCCCAAAATGAGTAGAATCGTAGTCATTATAAAAATGATGAAAAAAGTATCCTTTATTAGGAAACAAAGTATTATAGCAAAAAAATGGTTCCATAGTCAAAAACTGGGTTGCAAATTACTGGTCTTATTTTCAAGGGGGCTTTGGTTTAACCCCGACTAAGTAATTTCATCAGTGCTCATTTCAACTCTGAGCTATAAATATTGTTATTTTCAAGCTTTGAAAATCTCCCCCATCTTCACATCCTTCCTGATTTTCACCCAGAGTTTTATTTTGGAGACTTCCCTTTGCAGTTGTCAACAATTAACATAGGTTGGAATTTAACACATTGATATCTTCATTAGTTGACAGTCTAGGGCTTTCCAGTGCAGTAGTCTATGATAATTAAATAATATATGTACCCCCTTGGAGCTGGCCATGGTGCTAATGAACAAATTACTTGGTACACAGGTATGCAGAATATAACACTAATCAATACCCTTGTCTAAACGCTTCAACTTAGAAATAGTGCAATGAAACGTAAATGAAATGTAGTGGGATTTGGTGGTTTTAATTAAATGGAATGATTAATTGATCATTCCGATTCTATTGATTTACAGCACTTTTTTTAAAAAAAAATCTGCAATCTAATTTGTCTAATACAGGCTTGGATAAATAATGAATTGTACTTTGAATGTTCAGAGAGAGAGAGAGAGAATGAGAAAGAGAGAGAGAGAGAAAGAGAGAATGAGAGAGAGAAAGAGAGAAAGTGTTGTGGTTAGCTCTGGCCCAGCTCCTGCCCCAAGGAATGTGGAGGTGGATGTGGGGGAGACATCCACATGCTGCAGGCCTGTTTTGCTCCCAGTAGAATCTGCCGACGAAGTCTCCTCTGACCAAGGAAGCATGATTGACAGGGAAGAGGGGAGTTTGGCAGGCAACCCAGGAGGAGATCAGTCATCTGTATCATCCCTGGATTCTGAACAAGAATTAATGACACATCCACGCATGCGGAGAGTGATGCATAGGAGACAACAACTGAAGGATTATTACAAGAGAAAATGAGGCCACCTGTGATTGGGTGGGGTTGCTGTAATTAGTGCTACAGATAAAAGTGCAGCCTGGTGTTTTAGCCTCATGGCAGTTTATCTGATTCATTGTTTCGTCAACATCATGGTTTTTGCTGTTCAGGATTGTGTGTATGGACTCTCTGGACTTTAGAATTGGACTCAATTTCCCAGTTATTGGGTGAGCAATTGGACTGCATTTAACCTGTGCCTTGTGTGTACCAGAAAATCCCTTTGACATTTAAAAAGGGAGCTGTTTCTGTTTTTCTGTTTATAAAAACTTTTGGGTTTTCCTTTTATCGTGTGGTGTGTATCTTCCTGGACTAATTACCCTGTAATTACGGGCAGTTGAGATATGACGGCAGAACAGAAAGAGAGAGAGAATGAGAGAGAAAGAGAAAGAGAGAGAGAGAAAGAGAAAGAGAGAATGAGAGAGAGAGAGAAAGAGAGAGAAAGAGAGAGAGAAAGAGGGAGAAAGAGAGAGAGAGAGAATGAGAGAGAGAAAGAGAGAGAATAAGAGAGAGAGAGAAAAAGAAAGAGAGAGAGAGAAAGAAAGAAAGAAAGAGAGAGAAAGAGAGAAAGAGAGAGAGAGAGAGAAAGAGAGAGAGAAAGAAAAAGAGAGAGGGGTGTGTGGTACCTTTCAGCTTCCTGGTATCAATTACAGCTTTCAAACAGATTAGACAGAAACATAGAAGGAGCGTCCAGGCTACAGTTTTTATGAGATTGCATAAAAATAAAGCGAGTTGCTGCACTAGCCATATTCTTTTGTGTATTTCATTTTTATCATGGTGCATTGTTACCGATTCCAATGCACAGCTGAAATGAGGAACACCTGGCATTTATACAGCAGCTAATAAAACACCCACATTTACAATGGAGGATGAGAATTGGAAAGGGATCTTTCTACCAGAGTTGCCCCATCCCCCAGAATTCACCCTCAGGAGAACTGACAAACTCGGTGGATTAGGCAAAGGTAATTTAACCAGATTAACAGAGTTGGAAGGGACCATGCAGGTCATCTAGTCTAACCCCCTCCTGCCCAAACAGGAGGGATTGGACTACATCTGCCTTTACCTAGGATCGAACTCACAACCTCCTGATTGTGAAGCAAGAGCTCCACACGTAGGCCACAGCAGCTGGGCTAGGCATGCTAGGTGTGCATACGTGATTACAGGTAGTCCTTGAATTACAACAGTTTGTTTAGTGACCATTCAAAGTTACAATACTGCTGGCCATAAAGTGGCTTATGAGCATATTTCCACAATTATGACCTTTTCGGCATCCAAATTCAGACACTTGGCAACTGATTCATATTTATAATGTCCAGTCAGCAAAGCAGTGGAAGTGATGTGCCGGTGCCTGGAGGCTGTTGGGGTCCGGATGGATGTCAACAGACTCAAACTCAACCCGGATAAGACGGAGGGTTTTGCCTCCCAAGGACAATCCCATCTGTCCGTCCATTGCCCTGGGGGGGGGGAATCACTGACCCCTTCAGAAAAGGTCTGCAACCTTGGCATCCTCCTCGATCCACAGCTCACATTAGAGAACCATCTTTCAGCTGTGGCGAGGGGGGCGTTTGCCCAGGTTCGCCTGTTGCACCAGTTGCAGCCCTACCTGGACCGGGAGTCACTGCTCTCAGTCACTCATGCCCTCATCACCTCAAGGTTCGACTATTGTAACACTCTCTACATGGGGCTACCTCTGAAGAGTGATTGGAAACTTCAGATCATGCAGAATGCAGCTGTGAGAGCAATCATGGCCTTCCCTAGGTATGCCCATGTTACACCAACACTCCGCAGTCTGCATTGATTGCCGATCGGTTTCCGGTCACAATTCAAAGTGTTGGTTATCACCTATAAAACCCTTCATGGCATCGGACCAGAATATCTCCGGGACCACCTGCTGCCTAGTGACCGATTAGGTCCCCCAGAGTTGGCCTTCTCTGAGTCCCGTCGATGAAACAATGCCATCTGGCGGGACCCAGGGGAAGAGCCTTCTCTGTGGCAGCCCCGGCCCTCTGGAATCAGCTCCCCTGGAGATTAGGACTGCCCCCACCCTCCTTGCCTTTCGCAAACTTTTGAAAACTCATCTATGTCACCAGGCATGGAGGAATTGATATATCCTTCGCTGCCTTGACTTTATGTATGGTATGTTTGGCTTGTATGACTGTTTTTAATAGGGGTCTTTTAAAACTGTTTTTAAAATTGGATTTGAATATGTTTTATTTGCTGTGAGCCGCTCTGAGTCCTCAGAGAGGGGTGACATACAAATCTAAATAATAATAATAATAATAATAATAATAATAATAATAATAATAATAATTTTGGAGCATCCCATAACTTTTTTGATTATCATTCCTTCTTTTGGCGTATCCTCACTTTTCCATAACTGTGCATAAGTTATCCTAACCGCTGTTAGGATGTGAATGATCAAATATTTAGTTTCTTTTTTGTACATTTTGTCAAAAATCCCTAACAAAAAGAATTCTGGATTTTTTCTCTATTTCCTCCTGTTGTCCACAACTTCTACATCGGTGCAGAATGGCGTCCACTGCGGTGATGGCTGTACTGGTGATTCTCTCTTCTGCTATCCTAACCTTAAAGATTTCCGTTGACCCAGCTGGCATCCTACAACACAGGGAGGGAGCCAACGGAGTCATTACAGAGGAGGTTTTGAAGAGTGAATTACCAGAGTGTGCATTAAAACGAGAGGAAAATCGAGTGTCCACAGAGCCAGGCCAAAGGTCTTACTGAGTCCTTTGCGAGCATTGCCAAGGAGACAAAAAGAAGAGAGACTGCAGTAGGGCAAATGAAAGACCTTATCATTTTTTTAAAGCAAAAAACCAGAACACTAACAAAAAATGTCCAACTTAGCAACAGCCAGAGGCGAGATAATTGCCTCAAGCAGATTCCAAGAGTGCTTAAGCAGGAAAACACCGAAGACTAAATAAAGTTGCCCTGAGCAGCATCAAACAGGGTGAATGTCAGTTGAAGAGACAGCAGGAGGACAGAATAGCCTCCTTTGAAATGCAAAGAAAACTTCCTTCCTTCTTTTTTTTTAAAAAAAGATGTTCGGGTTCCTGCATTCAACATCTTTTATGGAATAGAATAACAGAAATGGAAGGGACCTTAGAGGTCTTCTAGTCCAACCCCCTGCTTAGGCAGGAAAGCCTACACCACAAATGGTTAGCCAAAAATATTAAATGGGCATTGCAGATGGCCATTGCGGTGATTTTGGAAATGTTGATGAATGGCTGTAATCTACTTGGATTGAGTGGGCAAATTAATTATCGTGCATTAACAGAAGAGCCCATTAACTGGAAGGGAAACCTGTAGCATCCCCTGGGATGAGCAGTTTTGATTTTGTTTCATTCTATTGGCAGTTCTGTGTTAGCAAAAGCTTCAGAAGAGAAGGATTTAGGGGTAGTGATTTCTGACAGTCTCAAAAATGGGTGAGCAGTGTGGTCGGGCGGTAGGAAAAGCAAGTAGGATGCTTGGCTGCATAGCTAGAGGTATAAAAAGCAGGAAGAGGGAGATTGTGATCCCACTATATAGAGCGCTGGTGAGACCACATTTGGAATATACTGTGTCCAGTTCTGGAGACCTCACCTACAAAAAGATATTGACAAAATTGAACGGGTCCAAAGACAGGCTACAAGAATGGTGGAAGGTCTTAAACATAAAACGTATCAGGAAAGACTTCATGAACTCAATCTGTATAGTCTGGAAGACAGAAGGAAAAGGGAGGGCATGATCGAAACATTTAAATGTGTTAAAGGGTTAAATAAGGTTCAGGAGGAAAGTGTTTTTAATAGGAAAGTAAACACAAGAACAAGGGGGCGCAATCTGAAGTTAGTTGGGGGAAAGATCAAAAGCAACATGAGAAAATATTATTTTACTGAAAGAGTAGCAGATCCTTGGAACAAACTTCCAACAGAAGTGGTTGGTAAATCCACAGTAACTGAATTTAAACATGCCTGGGATAAACATATATCCATTGTAAGATAAAATGCAGGAAATAGTATAAGGGCAGGCTAGATGGACCATGAGGTCTTTTTCTGCCATCAGTCTTCTATGTTTCTATGTTTCAGTGTTGGAGCATTCATAAACTTCTGGAGGCAAGTTGTTCTACTGCTTAATTGTTCTGTCGGGAAATTTCTCCTTAGTTCTAAGTTCCTTCTCTCCTTGATTAGTTTCCACCCTTCTTGCCCTACTCTCAGGTGCTGTGGAGAATAGGTTGACTCCTTCTTTGTGGCAACCCCTGAGATATTGGATCACTGCTATCATATCTTCCCTAATCCTTCTTTTCATTAAACTAGACATACACAGTTCCTGCAACCGTTCTTCCTATCTAAGGGTGCTTTGTTTGCACATTTTCTTCTTATTATTATTTTGAAGGCTCTTCCAGATTGCAACAAAACTTCTCTCAGGAAGGGGCTACCACAAAGGAGGTCAACCTATTCCCCAAAGCTGCTGAAGGCAACACAAGAAACAATGCATGGAAACTAATCCAGGAGAGAACCAAACCAGAAGTAAAGAGAAATTTCCTGACAGCGAGAACAATTAATCAGCGGAACGACTTTCCTCCAGAAGTTGTGGGTGCTCCAACACTGAAGGTTTTTAAGAAGAGATTGGATAACCATTTATCTAGAATGGTACTATAGGGCCTCTTTCTTGAGTACTAGAAGACCTCCAGGGTCCCTTCCAACTCTTTTTATTCTGTACTATATTTTTTGCTTGAGGAAGAAGATGTTTCACTTCTCCTCCAAGAAGCTTCATTAGTTCTTCAAAAAAAAAAAGTATTTATATGACATGGGGCTACCTTTGAAAAGTGTTCGGAAACTTCAGATCGTGCAGAATGCAGCTGCGAGAGCAATTATGGGCTTCTCCAAGTATGCCCATATCACTCCAACACTCCGCAGTCTGCATTGGTTGCCGATCAGTTTCCGGTCACAATTCAAAGTGTTGGTTATGACCTATAAAGCCCTTCATGGCATCGGACCAGAATATCTCCGGGACCATCTCCTGCCACACAAATCCCAACAACCAGTTAGGTCCCACAGAGTTGGCCTTCTTCGGGTCCCGTCGATTAAACAATGTTGTCTGACGGGACCCAGGGGAAGAGCCTTCTCTGTGGGGGCCCCGACCCTCTGGAACCAGCTCCCCCCTGAGATTAGGATTGCCCCCACCCTCCTTGCCTTTCGTAAACTCCTTAAGACCCACCTCTGCCGTCAGGCATGGGAGAACTAAAACACCTCCCCCTTGCCCATGTTGTGTTGTTGATTGATTGACTGTGTGCCTGTTTTTTATATATATTGGGATTGTTTTAGGAAATTACTAATTTTAAATTGTAATTAGATTGGTGGGCATTGGATTTTTATTATGTACCGTTTTTTATTATTGTTGTGAGCCGCCCCGAGTTTGCGAGGAGGGGCGGCATATACATCCAATAAATCTAATCTAATATAGTCTAAAACAAAGATATTTTAAAACATTGGACATTTGTGTAGCAAATCTGTGTTATAATTCTTATTGTGCTCACATTCTTTATTTATTTATTTTATTTATTTATTGGATTTGTATGCCGCCTCTCTCCGCAGTTGAAAACACATTATTATAAAAACCAAACATACATACAGACATACCATGCATAAAATTGTAAAGGCCTAGGGGGAAAGAGTATCTCAATTCCCCCATGCCTAGCGGCAGAGGTAGGTTTTAAGCAGCTTACGAAAGGCAAGGAGGGTGGGGGCAATTCTAATCTCTGGGGGGAGTTGGTTCGAGAGGGCCAGGGCTGCCACAGAGAAGGCTCTTCCCCTGGGTCCCGCCAAGTGACATTGTTTAGTTGACGGGACCCGGAGAAGACCCACTCTGTGGGACCTAACTGGTCGCTGGGATTCTATTGCACAACTATTTTTACATATTTATTGTAAACCAATTTTTATACAATGATCATATTTTATAGATCTAATCTTATATCTATTTTCCCATGAACCCATTCATCACCAAGAAATAGCTCTCTTTTTTTGGTTTTTGGTTTTACTTTTCCATTTGTACTACTATTGTTGTGACTAAATGTACGTTTGTTACTTTATCCTTTTTTTACAGCCAGCAATAGAACATGCCCCCAACATTTATAATATTCTGACTCTTCCTTATTTTTTATTTCCAGTGTTAATTTGTCGATCTCTATTATTTTCTCTATTATATCTTCTTCTGTTGGCACAATTTCGTTTTTTGCAATATTCCAGTATTGCATGAATGGTGTACATGTATTTACATTTGATTTCTAATTTTTAATGGACAGGGACAGACAAAGGGTGACACAGACATACTGTGATCTGGTATTAGTTGTTTTCTTACACAATCATCAAAGCTCAAAAGCAATACCAATAAAAGTTCTAAAAAGAAAATCTCAGCAGACTGGGATAAAAAACAAACGTTTTTACAGCATACAACCCACCTCTTTCTTTGCAGAGATTTTCCTCTGGAACCTGGAATTTAGAAGTCTAGAATTGTCCCACTTTTTAATTTAATTTTATGTGTTATTGGCCAAACTTTTAATCAGAGCAATCACCTGTAACTTTTCTAAGCAAGAAAATAAAAGTAAGGCATTAGCTCCATTCGTAACCTTAAATAATAAATTCAATTAAGTTATGTGTACTGGCAAACTGCCTACAGACCTGAAGAAGCAATTAAAAATAAATCAATCACCTCTAACAAAAATAACAATAATTTGCAGAAGCTGTTGTTTCCACAGCTTGAGACTGAGGCAAGATATGGGAGCAAAATTAATGCAATAAACACTTATCTTCATTAAGTTAAAAAAAAGACTGGAAAATATTTTCATAGCTCATAAATGTGAAAGAAAACAGAAATCACGATTTGAGAAGCGGGATGAGAAACAGAAAAGAAATGTTTAACTTTATCATTCTATTTTGAACGGGGCGAACACAATTTCTTTCCTGGGAATGTCTTTTGATGATGTTTGTTGTGCTTTCATTGTAGCTTCTGGAAATCCAAAAACTTAGGGGAGACATAGAACAACATGTCGTTTGGCGGGGCCCAGGGGAAGAGCCTTCTCTGTGGCGGCCCCGGCCCTCTGGAATCAACTCACCCCAGAGATTAGAACGGTCCCCACCCATCTTTGTCGCCAGGCATGGGGGAGTTAGGATATTCCTTCCCCTAGGCCATTACAAGTTATGTATGGTATGTTTGTGTGCATGTTTGGTTTTTATAATAAGGGTTTTTAGTTGTTTTATTAAATTGGATCGTTACATGTTGTTTTTTATCATTGTTGTTAGCCGCCCCGAGTCTGCGGAGAGGGGCGGCAAACAAATCCAATAAATAAATAAATAAATATTGCAGAAAATGCTCTGGCAGTTATTTCTTGTGAAATGTTATTGGATGTAACATACATAGAAACACAGAAGGGTTGTTTTGGGGAAGTGTAAAATTAATTACACTCTTGTAGGAGAAGGAGTGGAAGAACTCCTTCCAAACTTGACTTTAGTAGTCGAGTGCTTGAAGCATGGAACTCACTACCAGACTCTGTAGTGTCATCTCCTAACCCCCAAAATTTTCCCCTTAGACTGTCCACTGTTGACCTCTCCAGATTCCTAAGAGGTCAGTAAGGTGCCTGCATAAGTGCACCAGTGTGCCTTCCGTCCCCTGTCCTAATGTCTCTTTATGTTTTACTAGCATCATGTGTATGGAATATTACAATTTCTAATGTTTTTCTAGTCTTTTTATTCATGTATACTAATATTATTATATCTTCACTTGCCTACATTATGTACTAGGCAAAACAAACAAATAAAATAAATAAAAATAAAATTAACTAGGGGTAGAGTCAAAAGAGTGATCAGTCTAGAATCCCTATGTAGTCACAAGCAGATTAAGTCCAACCATCTTTGAATTCTGTTGACTTATCTAACTCCAAGCAGATGCTAACTGTTAGTGGAATAGATTCCTGAGTCCCACAGGATTGGGTGGCATAGATGTCAAATTAATTAATTAATTAATAAAAAACAAATAGTTGTGTCGAGGACTACCTAAAAATCAAGATACACATGATTACATCAATATGATATGAAGGTAGAATAGCTCTGCTTTAAAATTTGGTGCAGATTAACTGCACGCTCACAAACAAAGGCATATTCCATTTTTCACTTAATATTGTGCCAAAATCTATTTTCTGTCAGGAATTAAAAAGCCCTAGGTAATATCATAATGCAGAAAGTAGGCCTCATTTAAGAATGCTGAGTCTTTCAGAGGCAATTGAGCATGCAGCAGCCTAATAATTATGTGAAAAGTATTTAACTAGGCAAGAGCTCTTAGCTCTTTCTCTCTGCCTGTTCATTGTGTGCTGTTGCTGTTCATGAGAAGTGTGCTCTGAAGAAGCTGTAATGCTGTAGAAGTTGGTTCCTGTGAGTTATTGAACTAAGATAGTTGTAGCAAGGTATTAATAAGAGACTAGTTTATTGTATGTATAGTATAGATAGTAGTAGTAGTAGTGTTGTGGTTAGCTCTGGCCCAGCTCCTGCCCCAAGGACTGTGGACGTGGGGGAGACATTCACATGCCGCAGGCCTGTTTTGCTCCGGTGGAATCTGCTGATGAAGGCTCCTCTGACCAAGAAGACATGAGTGACAGGGAGGAGGAGAGTGTGGCAGACAGCTCAGAAGGAGATCAATTATCTAGCTCCTCCTTGGATTCGGAACAAGAGTTAATGATACAGCCACACATGCGGAGAGTGATGCATAGGCAGCAACAACTGAGAGATTATTATCAAAGAAAATGAGGCCACCTGTGGTTGGGTGGGGCTGTGGTAATTAGTGAGGCTGCTATAAATAGCAGCCTGTGGGTTTGGCCATTGTGGAGGATTATCTGATCGTTGTGTTTCGTGCCTGCCTTGCTGACTTCGACCTTTGTGTGCTGATTTCCCCCCCGCTCTGAAACTAAACCAGAGCAAAGTGTGAAAGAAGAAGGACTGTGAATTGCCTCACAGCTGCAAGCTAAGTATCTCAGAACCGATAAAGGACTTGTACAAATTACCAATTTGTTTGGAGACGAGTGCTCTTGGCTATACAAAAAGAGGGCTTAGGTTATTTGAATTTTCGTTATAAAGAACATTGTTTTGAATTTTCAAACGTGTGTGTGTCTGAAATTTGTATCTGTGAATTTTCAGGAGTATTTTACCAGAGAGCTCGACAGAACAAGTAGTAATAGTATAAAGAAGTAAATATATTTTTCCACAACTTCCTACTGCTGCTGTGTTTCTTTGAAGACTTCAACTCCATTTCTACTGGTCTGTGGCTGGCTGGTTGGGTTGGTGGGCTGACTGGACTGGTTTGCTACTTGGGCACAAACTGGCTAACCACCCCAAGTGCAGCTCTGATATTTTCCTCGCTAGGAAATTCTGAATTTTGTAGCAGTCTTAACATACCTGCAAGACACCAAGGTGGAAAATATACTGTAGACAGATTGCTCTGCTCAAAACATGCTTTAAACAACTTGGCCAAGGAATCTTTCCAGCTAATTAATGGATGCATTTACTGCAAAACTGATACCGTGCAGCTGGTAATTACAAGTCTTTAATATTTATTTTAAAATCTCACATTCTTCCCACCCTCCATCTCCCAAGGTGGGGTGGGGGAGGGGGAGGGGGAAATAGCGGTGATGCGCCTTCATTTATAAAACCACTTCGTGCCTATGGATCAATCAATCCCCTAAATGTAACTATAATGAGTTCCTTTTAACAGGAAGGAGCTCATTAATTACAATACCGTTTGGAAAAATATATATATATTTAAAACCCAACCATAAAAAAAGGACCCCTGCAGATTCTCTTCTTTTCCATCTGCCTATGGGGTTAACGTTTCTAATTAGAGCAAAAAAATAAAATAAAATGAATCGGAACATTGTCTTTTTCCTTGGCTGGTCCTGGTAAGCCTGCGTTAAGCGACAATACTGTATGTGTCCTCCTTTAAAAGTGGGCCGCCTCTACTGACTTTCTTGGGGTTGATCATCACAAATGAAGGGTGAAATTATCAGACCTAATCATGTTCTGTATCATCGAGGAGCGTTTCACATAATTGGAAGCTGCTCCATGCAAGAAAATATTTCCTACATAATTTTTTTTTAAAGCCTATGATTTATTGTCAGCCTACCACAGAATGAAATAATGAATAATGCGCCGTTCGGCTAGGAGCTCTCTTGGTTATATCAGTGGAGGTGGAAGAAAACATAATTTATTTATTTATTTAATTATTTATTTATTTATTAGATTTGTATGCCCCCCCCCCCTCTCCATAGACTCGGGGCGGCTCACAACAATAACAAGAACAATGTAAGAACAAATCTAATAATTTAAAAAACACTAAAAACCCCATTATTAAAAGCAAACAAACACACAAACATTCCATGTATAAACTGTATAGGCCCGGGGGAAATGTGTCAGTTCCCCCATGCCTGACGGCAGAGATGGGTCTTAAGAACTTTACGAAAGGCAAGGAGGGTGGGGGCAGTTCTAATCTCCGGGGGGAGCTGGTTCCAGAGGGTCGGGGCCGCCACAGAGAAGGCTCTTCTCCTGGGTCCCGCCAAATGACATTGTTTAGTCGACGGGACCCGGAGAAGGCCAACTCTGTGGGACCTAACCGGTCGCTGGGATTCATGCAGCAGAAGGTGGTCCCGGAGGTATTCTGGTCCGATGCCATGAAGGGCTTTATAGGTCATAACCAACACTTTGAATTGTGCCCGGAAATTGATCGGCAACCAATGCAGACTGCGGAGTGTTGGTGTGACATGGGCATATTTAGGGAAGCCCATGATTGCTCTTGCAGCTGCATTCTGCACGATCTGAAGTTTCCGAACACTTTTCAAAGGTAGCCCCATGTAGAGAGCATTACAGTAGTCGAACCTCGAGGTGATGAGGGCATGAGTGACTGTGAGCAGTGAGTCCCAGTCCAGACAGGGCCGCAATTGTTGCGCCAGGCGAACCTGGGCAAACGCCCCCCTCGCCACAGCTGAAAGATATTTCTCTAATGTGAGCTGTGGATCAAGGAGGACACCCAAGTTGCGGACCCTCTCTGACTGCCAGTACAGTGGTACCTCTACTTACGAACTTAGTTCGTTCTGTGACCAGGTTCTTAAGTAGAAACAATTTTTTTTCCCATAGGAATCAATGTAAAAGCAAATAATGTGTGCAAACCCATTAGGAAAGAAATAAAAGCTCAGAATTTGGGTGGGAGGAGGAGGAGGAAGAAGAGGAGGAGGAGGAGGAGAGCCGCTGCCGAAGGAAGAAGGTGAGTTGAGGGGAATCAAAAATATCCAAAATTTAGGCTTAATTTTAAAAAAGGGACTCTGAGGCGGCAAGGAGGAGCACGCACCTCCAATACACCCAGCGCGAGGCTGCCTCCCATACACTGGCTGCTGCTGCTGCTACCTGCTTCCTCTTCCTTCCAATGCTGAAGGGTTCCCCTCTCCTCTCCTCTCGCTCGCTTGCTCTGTAGCCGGCACCTTTCCTTTGCTGTGGTGACTCCTCAACTGCCCAGAGCGAAGGGAGCATTTCTTTTCTCTGGGCACTGGCAGAGGTTTATTCCCTGTCCAAGCGCCCAGAGAAAGGAAAATGCTTTGTTTGCTCTGGACTGACAAAGCCTCCTTAAGCATCACCAAAAGGCTCTTCTGGCAACCCAGATGGCTGGGATTAAAGGGGGAATGGGAGGAAACTGGCCGCTCTCAAATTTCCTGGGAAATTTTTCCCAGCTTGGGTTCTTAAGTAGAAAATGGTTCTTAAGAAGAGGCAAAAAATCTTGAACACCTGGTTCTTATCTAGAAAAGGTTTTAAGTAGAGGCCTTCTTAAGTAGAGGTACCGCTGTACTTTCTGTCCTCTGGCATCTGCACCTTGTTTTACCTATGTATCTTAGATACACCTTACTCACTGTACAAATATCCCAACAATATTAGCAGAAGCTGATTGACAGGGAGAGATGAAAGGAAGAAATGAATGTTCCATGACTAGTAGATGTTCGTTCTTCCATTGTTTAATTACATTTTTTATTTGCCCGTTGTACTTCTGTCTTTTTTCTCCCATGGATTAGCAATTGGTGAACTCCTCGTACTACATGTCAAATGCCCCTATCTTCTCTCTATATAAAAGTCAAATACCACTGACTCATCATGAAATCTCCAGAACTCTAAAGCCTACAAACTTGAAACTTGGCATATATGTTCCTTTGGCCTCCTAGGTGCTTGCTAAGAAAGGATTTTTTGAAATGACCATCAGATTAGTATTTCTTATACATTATTATATTAGTTAACATGTTCTGATGCTAAGGAGTTAAATGTTCTACTCCTCCTCCCCACCTGAAAAGAACTATGTTCAACTGCCAGTTGCTTTATATTAACACATTCTGATGCTAAGGAATTACACATTCTACATAAATTTTCAAGCTTCAAGTTTCAATGTATCAAGCCCAATTGTAACTACTCATTAATTTTCAAGCTTTAACTTTAACTGTCAATTTAACTGTCAATTTATCAACCCTGATCACATAGTTTTACAGTTACTAGTAACCAAAAAAGAGAATATTTGTAGCTCAGAGTTGAAATGAGAGGTCCTTGGTGCTTTTTGAGTTTGGTAGTTTTCTGGCAGATGTTTCATGACCGAGCTAGATAACATCATCAGAGATACATGATGATCATGATGTAACGATGATGTTACTTAATTTGGGTAATGAAATGGGTGCAAGAAAACAACCCATCTCAGAAAGCACCAAAGTCAGGGGTGAAATCCAGCATGTTCTGACAGGTTCTGGAGAACCAGTAGTGGAAATTTTGAGTAGCTCAGAGAACCAGAAAGTACCACCTCTGGCTGGTCCTAGAGTGGGATGGAATGGAGCTTTTGTAGTATCCTTCCCCTGCCATGTCCACCAAGCCACACCCACCAAGCCATACCATGCCCACTAAACCACACCCACAGAACTGGTAGTAAAAAAAAAATTGGATCTCACCACTGACCAAGGGCCCCTATAACCTCATGGAGAAGTTCCAGCTTTTCACAGAGGTCTACTTTTTATCCCAGTGACAGGTAGCAATAGCATTAGCAAAAGCATTTAGACTATTAGCATTTAGCATTTAGACTTATATACTGCTTTATATTTTTATGTATTTATTTATTTTGTCCAATACACAATACATATTGAAGAGAATAGACATGAAGTATTATATATAAAGAGAAGATATAAAAATAGAGGAGAAGATATATGAAGGAAGAAAAGATATATGAGATATGAGATAAGGAGAGACAATTGGACAGGGGACGAAAGGCAGGCTAGTGCACTTATGCACGCCCCTTACTGACCTCTAAGGAACCTGGAGAGGTCAATCATGGATAGTCTAAGGGAGAAATGTTGGGGGTTAGGGGTTGACACTACTGAGTCGGGTAATGAGTTCCATGCTTCGACAACTTGATTGCTAAGGTCATATTTTTTACAGTCAAGCTTGGAGCGATTAATATTAAGTTTGAATTTGTTGCGTGCTCTTGTGTTGTTGCGGCTGAAGCTGAAGTAGTCATTGACAGGCAGGACGTTGCAGCATATGATTTTGTGGGCAATACTTAGATCGTGTTTTAGGCGTCGTAGTTCTAAGCTTTCTAGACCTAGGATTGATAGTCTGCTTTCGTAGGGTATTCTGTTTCGAGTGGAGGAGTGAAGGGCTCTTCTGATGAAGTATCTTTGGACATTTTCTAGGGTGTTGATGTCCAAGATGTGGTGTGGGTTCCAGACAGATGAACTGTATTCAAGGATGGGTCTGGCAAAAGTTTTGTAGGCTCTGGTGAGTAGTTTGAAATTGCCGGAGCAGAAGCTGCGTAGGATCAGGTTAACAACTCTAGAAGCCTTTTTGGCGATATTGTTGCAGTGGGCTTTAGCACTTAGGTCATTTGATATTAGTATTCCAAGGTCTTTTACTGAGTGGGGGTTGGCTGTGAGATTTTGTTTATTCAGTTATAGTGCTTTTACAGCCCTCTCTAAGCAGTTTACAGAAGCAGCATATTGCCTCCAACAATCTGGGTCCTCATTTGACCCATCTCAGAAGGATGGGAGGCTGAGTCAACCTTGTTGTCAGTCAGCCTTGCGCTGGTGGTGAGATTTGAACTGCCGACTACAGCTACCAGTTAGCTGAAGTAGCCTGCAGTGCTGCACTCTAACCACTGTGCCACCCTGGCTAACATAGAAGCAAACAAGTATGATGCATGTTCGATGCTTTTCACTTGTCCATATAAGAAGTTAAAGAAAACACCTTTGAAACCTACACACAAACACATCTACTAGTTTTCTCCCTACTGGATTAAGCTGCGTTTTCAGATAGTAGGCGAACACAGAACATTCGTGTTGTTACGATACAAAGAAAAACGGGTGAGAATGGAATGATTCTAGCTTGTATTTAATTTGTTCTCCCTGCAGGTATTAATTTAATGCATTTTAAGTGGTTTGGGGAATATGTTGCAGCTAAAATATTTTGCTGAAACCCTCCACAGGGACCCAAATGAGATAGCAACTGTAGTTGAAAACCAAAGAAAAATGGAGGGGGGGGTGGGGGGGGGGTGGAACCTATCTTTGCTAAAGAGAACAGAAAAGAGGAGAGAAGATCCTTGCAAAAGAAGTATTTTAAGTCTTTTTCCTTTCCTCCTCTCAATCCCACAGAGTGATAAAATAAAATATCTTGACAATGTCTTAAGGTCATTTTATATGGATGTCATATTTGCAAGAAGGATTTTTTATTTTATTTTTTGCTTTGACACAAGTTGAAAAACATTTTTTTAAAAAAAAGTGGGTTTGGGATATTTCCAAGACGAGGAGAAAAAGAGAGGGGCGGGAATAATGGCAGGATGGAGCCAACCTATGTACTTATTTTCTAATTTTCATCTCAACATGACATCCCAGCAAGGCACTAAGTTCCGACACAAAAGAAAGAGAACTTACTCGTCGGGGGCAGCTAGGGAAGGAATTAGATTTTAGAAAGGTGGTTCTAAGTTTCTACCACTACCACGTTGGGATTTTGCAAAACTGGGGCAGCAAGCAGCTTGATTCCCCAAAAAGTTCCCATACTTTTTCCTCCCCCCACCACTTGAAAAGGCAACCACACCCACAAAGTACATAGGCTGAGATACATTCATAGCAAACTAATTGTCTGCACCGTCTGTCCACCACCACGAGATAGTGGTGAAATCCAATTTTTTTTTACTACCGGTTCTGTGGGCGTGGCTTGGTGGGCATGGTAGGGAAGGATACTGCAAAATCCCCATTCCTTCCCCACTCCAGAGGAAGGATACTACAAAATCTCCATTCCCTCCCCACTCCAGAGGAAGGATACTACAAAATCTCCATTCCCTCCCCACTCCAGGGGAAGGATACTACAAAATCTCCATTCCCTCCCCACTCCAGAGGAAGGATACTACAAAATCTCCATTCCCTCCCCACTCCAGAGGAAGGATACTACAAAATCTCCATTCCCTCCCCACTCCAGAGGAAGGATACTACAAAATCTCCATTCCCTCCCCACTCCAGAGGAAGGATACTACAAAATCTCCATTCCCTCCCCACTCCAGAGGAAGGATACTACAAAATCTCCATTCCCTCCCCACTCCAGAGGAAGGATACTACAAAATCCCCATTCCTTCCCCACTCCAGAGGAAGGATACTACAAAATCTCCATTCCCTCCCCACTCCAGAGGAAGGATACTACAAAATCTCCATTCCTTCCCCACTCCAGAGGAAGGATACTACAAAATCTCCATTCCCTCCCCACTCCAGAGGAAGGATACTACAAAATCTCCATTCCCTCCCCACTCCAGGGGAAGGATACTACAAAATCTCCATTCCCTCCCTACTCCTGGGGAAGGATACTACAAAATCTCTATTTCCTCCCCACTCCAGGGGAAGGATACTACAAAATCTCTATTCCCTCCCCACTCCTGGGGAAGGATACTACAAAATCTCCATTCCCTCCCCACTCCAGGGGAAGGATACTACCAAACCTCCATTCCCTCCCCACTCCTGGGGAAGGATACTACAAAATCTCCATTCCCTCCCTACTCCTGGGGAAGGATACTACAAAATCTCCATTCCCTCCCTACTCCTGGGGAAGGATACTACAAAATCTCCATTCCCTCCCTACTCCAGGGGAAGGATACTACAAAATCTCCATTCCCTCCCTACTTCTGGGGAAGGATACTACAAAATCTCCATTCCCTCCCTACTCCAGGGGAAGGATACTATAAAATCTCCATTCCCTTCCTACTCCTGGGGAAGGATACTACAAAATCTCCATTCCCTCCCTACTCCAGGGGAAGGATACTAAAAAAATCTCCATCCCCTTCCTACTCCAGGGGAAGGATACTAAAAAAATCTCCATCCCTTTCCTACTCCAGGGGAAGGATACTAAAAAATCTCCATTTCCTCCCCACTCCTGGGGGATGGATACTATAAAATCTCCATTCTCTCCCTACTCCTGGGGAAAGGATACTATAAAATCTCCATTCCCTCCCTACTCCTGGGGGAAGGATACTGCAAATTCTCCATTCTCACCCGACTCTGGGGCCAGCCAGATGTGGTATTTTCCGGTTCTCCAAACTACTCAAAATTTCTGCTACCGGCTCTCCAGAACCTGCTAAATTTCACCACAGTTATGACCCAGGATTCAGAGTCTGAATCTGGTTCTGGAAAAGCTGCCCATGAGGTGTGCCTACACCAGTGATTTTCAACCTTTTTTGAGCCGCGGCACATTTTTTACATTTACGAAACCCTAGGGCACATTGAGCAGGGGGAGGGTGGGGGCTAAAAAAAGTTTGGACAAAAAAAATCTCTCTCTCTCTTTCTCCCTTTTGCTCTATTTCTCTCTCCCTCCCTCTTTCTCTCCCTTCCTTCTCTCTCCATCCCTCTTTCTTTCTCTTCCTTCATTCCTCTCTTTTTTGCTCTCTTTATCTCTCCCTCTCTACCTCCCTCTATGTTTCTCTCTCTCCTTCCCTCTCTTGCTTTCTCTCTCTCTCTTGCTTTCTCTCTCTCTCTCTTGTTCTCTTTCTCTCTCTCTTGCTTTCTCTCTCTCTCTTTTTCTCTTTCTCTCTCTCGCACTTTCCCTCTCTTGCTTTCTTTCTCTCTCTCTCTCTTTCTTTCTCTCTCTCTCTCTTGTTCTCTTTCTCTCTCTCTCTCTCTCTCTTGCTTTCTTTCTCTCTCTCTCTTGCTTTCTTTCTCTCTCTCTCTTGCTTTCTTTCTCTCTTGCTTTCTTTCTCTCTCTGAGGTTTGCGGCACCCCTGACCATGTCTCACAGCACACTAGTGTGCCGCGGCACACTGGTTGAAAAACACTGGCCTACAAGACACAGGAGTAAGAGAATCTGTAGCGAGATAGGTTAGAACTCATCCCTGTAGCAGACACTGTGAACTTTGTCTCTTAACTATCCCAGAGATGTTTTTAGGCTGTTTCTTCACTCTCCACCCCTGCTAGAAATCTCCTTTCAATTTCTAAAAGAGGCACACAACATCCACTTTGGAAAATACAACACCCAAATCAAGAACGAAGGCGCTACTGGTCTCAGCCGTTTATACATGATGAGCTGAGCCAAGCACTAAAACAGACCCCTCTCTCCACTTGCTCCTGCCTCAAAAACAAGAGAATCAGACGATTCCCTTCGACACCGTTCAAGGAATTGGCTTGTTTTTACACCCATTTCAACAGCATCACCTCTTTTCTTCCAATTTCCCCCTTTAATGTAACAGTATGTTGCATAAATATTGTTGCTGCTGACAAGAACATCAATTTACGTTATTCATAAAGCTATTCAGAATTCTTGCTATGAATAGCAAGCAGCAGTAACAATCACTTGCATTTTTCCTCTATGGTGTGTGTGTGTTTTTCAAAGATAGAGACACTCCTTGTGCATAAAGGGAATGTTGAAAACTGGAGACATTTTTTTAGCAAACACATAATGCCCAGTTAGGAAATGGAATTGCTTTAACCGTTACTTCATGTTCTGTCTGGGTCCCCCCAGATGCCAACACCAACCAAAAAGAGTATCCAGACACACTGGTAAAAAGCAAAGGCAGTTTATATACTGGAAAGCAAACACAGGTAACAAAAACTGTTCTTACAGACAGGAACACGATGCGGTTTCACAGAGGTTTCACAAAGGCCAGGCAATAAAACAGGATTCTTGCTGGCAAAAACAACTCTGGAGATAATAAAACCCACGCCTCCCCCAAGTCTTCCAGGCTTCTAGGCCACAAGCCAAGATCAGAGACGCCAAGAATCGAAGCAAGGTCACAGGACTCCCAGTTGATAACTCTCCACGAGACTGTAAGGGCGGGCCTGCCTTTTCAACCCTGCTGAGGAGAACCACACCCAAACCCAGCTGTTGCCAATTCAGGGATGGAAATACCTTTCTAATTGGCCCCGTCTTTGAGCTGCACGGCGCTGCCTCATGTCTATTATAGCCTGTGCGTCTTCATCCAATGAATCCAGGCTACTAGCTGGGGAGAGCCCCCCCCCCCGGGGGTCTCAGGCTGCTCTCCCTCCTCCTCCTCCTGACGTTCCTCTCCCCCATCTGCCTGGTCCTCCTCCTCCTGGTCACTGTCCTCCTCCTCTGGGCATGGATCCGGCAGAGCTCCAGACGGTCCCTGAGGAGTCTCAGGCTGAATCACAACACTTCATATGCAAGGTGAAAACAGGGCCCTTAAGATCTTTCCTCATCTTCAGCAGTTTCCATTCAAAATTGTTATAAACACACACAAAAATTAGAGGGTGGAAGGGGAATAGCTTATTTTGGAATGATGTTATTTATTCAGTTGAATCCAGCGATGGGCTCCTAAGGGTACAGCCAGGTATGCAGAACCGGTAGAAAATTTTTGAATTTTTTCTCTTTTTTTTCCCTTCTGGGCTCTGAGTATCTTTTTCCTATCGCAGTAAATGAGGTTGAATATGTATAATTTTAGAAGAGGTGTGCGTGCGTGTGTGTACATACACATACAGTTTAAATAGTAGACAATGTATATTTTTGTGTGCCTGTGTGTAATATGTATGTACACATATGTCATATATACATAGAATTAAATAGTACATTTTGGATGTTCGGTATTATTATTATTATTATTATTATTATTATTATTATTATTATTATTTAGATTTGTATGCCGCCCCTCTCCGTAGACTCGGGGCGGCTCACAACAATAACAAAGACAAGGTAAGAACAAATCTAATAATTTAAAAAACACTAAAAACCCCATTATTAAAAGCAAGCATACACACAAACATACCATGCATAAACTGTATAGGCCCAGGGGAGATGTCTCAGTTCCCCCATGCCTGAAGGCAGAGATGGGTCTTAAGAACTTTACGAAAGGCAAGGAGGGTGGGGGAGTTCTGATTTCCAGGGGGAGGTGGGGGAGGGTTGGGGCCACCACAGAGAAGGGTCCCACCAAATGACATTGTTTAGTCGATGGGGAGGAATACCATGTCGGGTGTGTGCCCCCCCTCGTGAGTCGGACCCTGTACTACTTGAGTCAGGTCCATGGCTGTCATGGTGGCCATGAACTCCTGCGCTAACTCAGAGGTTTCGCCGAGCGATGGCAGGTTAAGATCCCCCAAGACTATAAGTCTGGGGAATCCCACCGCCAGCCCGGCTACCTCCTCGAGCAGCACAGGCAGGGCTGTTGACACGCAGCTGGGAGGCAGGTACGTGAGCAACAAGCCCACCTGAACCCCTAAGTCCAACTTCACAATAGTAAATTGAGACTGGAATTGTATCTCTTTGAGGCGAGGAGAGGCCAGGCACCCTAACCAAACCTTTGACATGAGTGACGTCAAGTTGGCCACCTGGTCACATGGCCGGCAAGCCACACCCACAAAATAAGCCATGCCCACCATGTGGTAGGAAAATTTTTTTTGCATCCCTTCCCTGTTTGTTAAGCATGTGGTTTGATTCCACTTCTTGCTGTGAATGTTGGACCATGAGGAAGGCTGAGCACCAAAGAATTGAGGCCTTTGAACGATGTTACTAAAGCCCTAAAAATTATCATTCCTCTTCCTTATTCTGCCAACCTTTCCGACAGCTTTGCAGCTTTTACATGGCTGCCAACAAAATGTCAAGGGCTTCGCGGGCTCTCAACCTGGGGAGTCAGACAGCAGGAAATGGGATACCAGGAGGATTTCGTTTTTGTAGCCGTGTTGGTCTTGATGAATAAAATATAGTGTACATTTGTGTATGCCTGGCACTTTTTTTCTTTCTTTCAAGATCAGATATTGCTTTTCACACTATCCAGTTCACTGAGCAATACTGAATTCCCAAGCACCTGTTCCATAGTAGAGTAAAAAGGCAGAGGGTCTGAAATTATTCCCAGGAGGCTAAAAATGAGTCAAGATGGCAAAATAATAGTACTTAAAACCTATATAGCAATGGTACTTAGATTTATCTACTGCTTCACAGTACTTTAGAGCAGTGTTCCCTCTAATTTTTTGGGGAGGTGGGCGGAAAAGTATAGTGTCTGAGCGGCAGTCCCTTCGGGACTGGGCGGCACAGAAATAATAAATAAATAAACAAACAAACAAACAAACAAACAAATAAAAAACCCACCCTGTTTTGCCTCCGAGAATTTCAAAATAAAATACTGTACTGTGTGTCTATAACAGTGAGCTCATAATAGGGCAACTCTATCAATATCAAAATGCCACTTAAATAGTTGAGCTAGTTTCAAACTAGATTTTGATTTTCTTTCTCTCTTCCTTACTCCCATTCTTTTTCTTTTTCTTTTCCTTCCTCTCTTTTTTCTATCTGTTTCTCTCTCTTCCTCTCTCCTTCTCTCTCTCCTTCCCTCTCACTCTTTCCCTCTCGGCTTCTGGGC
Organism: Erythrolamprus reginae; assembly: GCF_031021105.1. Lineage (NCBI taxonomy): Eukaryota > Metazoa > Chordata > Lepidosauria > Squamata > Dipsadidae > Erythrolamprus > Erythrolamprus reginae. The sequence goes on from NC_091958.1 coordinate 9,812,633, forward strand.
AGGTTTGAAAAACTGTGAGTTGATGATGATTTTTAAGTGAGCCATAGCTCACTGCTCAGCTTAGAGGGAACTATGCTTTAGAGTCCTCTCTAAGCAGCCTATTGCCCCCAACTTTCTGTCTCCTCATTTTACCAAAAGGATGGAAGGCTGAGTCAACATTGATCCAGTCAGGATCGAACTCCAGGCTGTGTGCAGAGTTGCATGCAACAGTGTTTTGCAACACTTTCTGAGTGGTTTACAACATCAGCATTTTGCCCCTAACAATCTGGGCCCTCATTTTACCAACCTCCAGAAGGATAGAAGGCCGAGTCAACATTGAGATGGTTAGGATTGAGCTCCTGGCTGTGGACAGTGAGTTGGCCTGCAATACTCCCTTCTAACCACAGTGCCACCATGGCAGCATAATGGATACCCTGCTTTAATGTGCAATGCATATGCCAAAAACTGTATGCATTCCATCTGATAGTTACAGGTGCCATCTTAACTTCTTCTGACTTTCCATTCTATGACAATGTCACAATCTATTTCATTTATCTTTACAGCAGAAATCAATTTATTTATTTATTTATTTATTTATTTATTTATTTATTTATTTATTTATTTATTATTATTATTATTATTATTATTATTATTATTATTATTATTAATTAGATTTGTATACCGCCCTTCTCCATAGACTTGGGACGGCTCACAACAATAATAAAACAGTATATAATAAACAAATCTAATATTTAAAAGGTATCTAAAAACCCATTAATTTAAAACCATTCAACGCAAACATACCATACATAAAACTATATAAGCCAGGGGAAAATGTCTCAATTCCCCCATGCCTGACAGCAGAGGTGAGTTTTAAGAAGTTTGCGAAAGGCAAGGAGGGTGGGGGCAATCCTAATCTCCGGGGGGAGCTGGTTCCAGAGGGTCAGGGCTGCCACAGAGAAGGCTCTTCCCCTGGGTCCTGCCAAACAACATTGTTTAGTCGACGGGACCCGGAGAAGGCCAACTCTGTGGGACCTAACCGGTCGCTGGGATTCGTGCAGCAGAAGGCGGTCTTGGAGATATTTTGGTCCGATGCCATGAAGGGCTTTATAGGTCATAACCAACACTTTGAATTGTGACCGGAAACTGATCAGCAACCAATGCAGACTGCGGAGTGTTGGTGTGACATGGCCATACCTGGGGAAGCCCATGATTGCTCTCGTAGCTGCATTTTGCACGACCTGAAGTTTCCGAACACTTTTCAAAGGTAGCCCCATGTAGAGAGCGTGGATCTTTATTCATTTATGGATTAATTTATGGATCTTGTAGATGAGCAAAAGAGACTTCCAATACTGAGTTATTCAAAGAGTTTATAAAGACTTGGTGCCTTTTAAAAAAAATCGTCATAAATTTACTGTTACATAATATATAAACAATCTGCAAAATGCAACCATGGGAGAATTTATTCACGATTTAGCATCTTTGTTTGTATGGGTTTGAATACAAAGCACAGCACAGCACACTATCCAGAATCCTAAAAATAAATATGCTAAATCTTAAATAAATCCTTTTTCCTTGCATTTTACATATTGTTTATGCGTTACAGCAAATGGAAATCATTGAAACTTCACAGGGACTTTATAGACAACCCTATATATGTCACATATTCTTCCTACTGTATCTTTTCCTTTATTATCTTTTTGTTCTGTTGCCACACTAAAACCCTTAGGGATTAGAAATTCTTTAAATCCTGTGGATGCAAGATACAGGATAGGACAGAGACAAGGTTAACATTAGAATATAGGAACAAACAGAATTCAACTAAAAATTAACTTTACCCCACCAATATTAATCTACTCTAGCTTGCAAATATTTTTAACTCTCTCCCTTTAACAAGGAGTAGGACTCTTTTCTGTCGAGCTCTCTGGTAGAATCCTCCCGAAAATTCACAGATACAAATTTCAGACACACACACATTTGAAAATTCAAAACAATGTTCTTTATACCGAAAATACAAATAAACTAAGCACTCTTTTTGTATAGCAAAGAGCACTGGTCTCCAAACAAACTGGTAATTTGTACAAGTCCCTTATCAGTTCTGTGATACTTAGCTTGCAGCTGTGAGGCAATTCACAGTCCTTCTTTCACAAAGTGAAACACACTTTGCTCTGGTTTAGTTTCAAAGCGGGGAAAAATCAGCACACAAAGGTTGAAGTCAGCAAGGCAGGCACGAAACACAACGATCAGATAATCCTCCACAATGGCCAAACCCACAGACTGCTATTTATAGTAGCCTCACTAATTACCACAGCCCCACCCAACCACAGGTGGCCTCATTTTCTTTGATAATAATCTCTCAGTTGTTGCTGCCTATGCATCGCTCTCCGCATGCGTGGCTGTATCATTAACTCTTGTTCCGAATCCAAGGAGGAGCTAGATAATTGATCTCCTTCTGAGCTGTCTGCCACACTCTCCTCCTCCCTGTCACTCATGTCTTTTTGGTCAGAGGGGCCTTCATCATCAGATTCCAAAACAGGTCTGCGGCAGATGGATGTCTCCTCCACATCCACAGTCCTTGGGGCAGGAGCTGGGCCAGAGCTAACCACAACAGACTCTGAGTCTTTCTCAGTCCTGTCCTTCTTCTTGCCCACACACACAAACACACACATACACATACACACACCAAAATCTTTTTCCTCTAATAGTTTTCTCTTCCTGGAATAAACCCTAGGAGAGGTTGCAATGGTGCCATACTTCAATTGATCATTCCACCATTCAATCATCGCACGTGGTTTTAATTAGCCATGTTTAGCGTCATCCTTCAGGACTTCATGATATGCCCAAGCTTTGAAAGACACAACATGATTGAGATACCACAATTAGAGGAGAAAACAGCTTCTGGAGTCCATAGTTATTTTCTTTGAGGAAACAGCAATCTAAGGAGAGCAATCATACTCTCAGGTGCCTAATCAAGACCATACACTCGGTTGCAGTTCAGAAGTTTCATTGCTCATGCCTAGAAGAGAAGGATTTAGGGGTAGTGATTTCTGACAGTCTCAAAATGGGTGAGCAGTGTGGTCGGGCGGTAGGAAAAGCAAGTAGGATGCTTGGCTGCATAGCTAGAGGTATAACAAGCAGGAAGAGGGAGATTGTGATCCCCTTATATAGAGCGCTGGTGAGACCACATTTGGAATACTGTGTTCAGTTCTGGAGACCTCATCTACAAAAAGATATTGACAAAATTGAACGGGTCCAAAGACGGGCTACAAGAATGGTGGAAGGTCTTAAGCATAAAATGTATCAGGAAAGACTTAATGAACTGAATCTGTATAGTCTGGAGGACAGAAGGAAAAGGGGGGACATGATCGAAACATTTAAATATGTTAAAGGGTTAAATAGGGTTCAGGAGGGAAGTGTTTTTAATTAGGAAAGTGAACACAAGAACAAGGGGACACAATCTGAAGTTAGTTGGGGGAAAGATCAAAGGCAACATGAGAAAATATTATTTTACTGAAAGAGTAGTAGATCCTTGGAACAAACTTCCAGCAGACATGGTTGGTAAATCCACAGTAACCGAATTTAAACATGCCTGGGATAAACATATATCCATTGTAAGATAAAATACAGGAAATAGTATAAGGGCAGACTAGATGGACCATGAGGTCTTTTTCTGCCGTCAGTCTTCTATGTTTCTATATACACTGCTCAAAAAAAATAAAGGGAGCACTTAAACAACACAATATTGGTTGGTTATGACCTATAAAGCCCTTCATGGCACCAGACCAGATTATCTCCGGGACTGCCTTCTGCCGCACGAATCCCAGCGGCTCCGGCGCTCTGGAACCAACTCCCCCCAGAGATTAGAATTGCCCCCACCCTCCTTGCCTTTCGTAAGCTCCTTTAAACCCACCTCTGCTGTCAGGCACGGGGGAACTGAGGAGCTTACGAAAGGCGAGGAGGGTGGGGGCAATTCTGATCTCTGGAGAGAGTTGGTTCCAGAGGGCTGGGGCCGCCACAGAGAAGGCTCTTCCCCTGGGTCCCGCCAAACGACATTGTTTAGTCGGTCGACACCTAATCGGTCGCTGGGATTCATACATACACTGCGCAAAAAAAATAAAGGGAACGCTTAAATAATACAACATAACTCCAAGTAAATCAAACTTCTGTGAAATCAAACTACCCACTTTGGAAGCAACACTGATTGACAATAAATTTCACATGCTGTTGTGCACATTCAACTTTGTACAGAACAAAGTATTCAATGAGAATATTTCATTCATTTAGATCTAGGATGTGTTCTTTGAGTGTTCCCTTTATTTTTTTGAGCAGTATATATTCTGCAGTTACCTCCTTTCTCCATTCCTTTCTGCCTCTGGTGTAGCATCAAGGACACAATTATTATTTTTATTTGAAAACATTTATGTAGCCACCCATCTTATAATTCAATTCAATTCAATTCAATTTATTAGATTTGTATGCCGCCCCTCTCCGAAGACTCGGGGCGGCTCACAACAACAATAAAAACAGTATAACAATGGAACAAATCTAATAATAAAATTACATTAAAAAACCCCAACAATTTAAAACCATACAACACACACATACCAAACATAAAATATAAGAAAGCCTGGGGGAGATGTCTTAATTCCCCCATGGCTGGCGATATAGGTGGGTCTTGAGTAACTTGCGAAAGACAAGGAGGGTGGGGGCCATTCTAATCTCTGGGGGGAGTTGACTCCAGAGGGCCGGGGCCGCCACAGAGAAGGCTCTTCCCCTGGGGCCCGCCAAATGACATTGTTTGGTTGACGGGACCCGGAGAAGGCCAACTCTGTGGGACCTTATCGGCCGCTGGGATTCGTGCGGTAGAAGGCGGTTCGCAGCCGCATTCTGCACGATCTGAAGTTTCCAAACACTTTTCAAAGGTAGCCCCATGTAGAGAACGTTGCAGTAGTTGAACCTCGAGGTGATGAGGGCATGAGCGACTGTGAGCAATGACTCCCTGTCCAAATAGGGCTGCAACTGGTGCACCAGGCGAACCTGGGCAAGCAATTCCAGTTCAATTCTTTCTTGTCTTCCAAAGCTATTTCAACTCTTCCTCTCATTTTTAAAAATCGTTTTGGTCACTAGAAATAATGAAATAAGAAACAGGTTCATTGTCCTATTTTCATGAATTATGAAGCAACACCACCAGTATGATGAAAACTGGGTGCTGTAATTTATCTCATCCATAATACGATCTCAGTCTGGTTACGCTTCTATGTGAAAATAAAATACGATAAAAAAAGAATGGAAATTGGAACAGTAGAGACAGAGGATACTGTAAGTCAACACTTGAAAAAGTCAAAACACATTTTGAGATTTATTTTAAAATGCTTGATATACAGTCTGCACTCTCCTGTATGTTTCTGCTTTGGATTCCTCAGTATTTCAAAACTGCATCAGCCATGAACAATATTAACTCCATGTGTATCACTATGTTAGTGTCATAAATTACGCATTAAAAATATGCAAATCCCTACATTTCCCCATTGCCTAAGTAAGAGGAAATGTGCACATACTGAGAATAAAATTTACTATAGAAGAAGCTCAGATTTTGTGACCACTAAAAAATGAGATGCGGACAAAATGTCCAGAGAGAAGAGAAAAAAAAGATATATTTCCCACGTTGTTGTAGTTCATTGCGTGAAGGAAAGGTGAGATGTTAATGTAAAAGAAAATAACACAGTCTTATCAGGTTAATAATCCCTCCTATATTATCAGACGTTGCTATAATGCAAGGAATAGTTTTCTGGGGATTGCCAATACTTAATTATGGCTGGGTAAAAGATTACTGAGGACAAGAATAGATCTGGTTTGTATCATTTTGGTGTGCTGCTTCAAAGCTTCAAAGGAATCCTTGGCTTTGATGAAGATTTAATCAAAGGGTTGGTAGGGGGGAAAAAATGTTCCACAAAAATAAGTTGTCCCGAAATACTAAACAGCAGATAGACTTCATTTATAAGAATGGATTTGAGTCAGAGTACATCAAAAAAGTAGAGACAGAGTATCGTATCTGTAAATGAAAGATGCAAAACACAGAGTTGCACACAGCATGTATTTCTGGAATATAACATGGTGGAAGAAGGACCGTTAAAGCTTGAATGGAGACAAGTTTCATGAGTGCTTCATTCTTGCCACCAAGGAAGCCAAAATTAGAATAGAATAAAATAGAATAGAAATAACAGAGTTGGAAGGGACCATAGAGGTCCTCTAGTCCAACTTCTTGCTTAGGCAGGAAACCCTACACCACTTCGGACAAATGGTTATCCAACATCTTCTTAAAAATTTCCAGTGTTGGAGCATTCACAACTTCTGAACGCAAGCTGTTCCACTGATTAATAATAATAATAATAATTTATTAGATTTGTATGCCGCCCCTCTCCGAAGACTCGGGGCAGCTCACAACAAGCGATAAAACAATATTGTACAGGCACAAATCTAATATTAAGAAAAAACTAAAAACCCTATCAATTTAAAAAATCAAACAACACATACATACCAAACATAAATTATAATAAGCCTGGGGGAAAGGTGTCTCAAATCCCCCATGCCTGGTGGTATAGATGGGTCTTAAGTAGTTTACGGAAGACAAGGAGGGTGGGAGCAGTTCTAATCTCCGGGGGGAGTTGATTCCAGAGGGCCGGGGCCGCCACAGAGAAGGCTCTTCCCCTGGGGCCCGCCAGACGACATTGTTTAGTCGACGGGACCCGGAGAAGGCCGACTCTGTGGGACCTTATTGGCCGCTGGGATTATGATTAATTATTCTAAATGTCAGGAAATTTCTCCTTAGTTCTAAGTTGCTTCTCTCCTTGTTTAGTTTCCACCCATTGCATCTCGTTCTATTTTCAGGTGTTTTGGAGAATAATTTGACTCCTTCTTCTTTGTGGCATCCCCTGAGATATTGGAACACTGCTATCATGTCATGTACTTTTTAAAATCAAACTAGATATACCCAATTCCTACAACCGTTCTTCATATGTTTTAGTCTCCAGTCCCATAATCATCTTTGTTGCTCTTCCCTGCACTCTTTCTAGAGTCTCAACATCCTTTTCACATCTTGGCGAGCAAAACTGAATGCAGTATTCCAAATGTGGCCTTACCAAGGCATTATAAAGTGGTATAAACATTTCACGTGGTCTTGGTTCTATTCCTCTGTTGATGCAGCCTAGATCTGTGTTGGCTTTTGGGGCAGCTGTTACACACTGCACACTGCTTCAATTGATCCAGATCTATCCAGCACCAGAACTTTGTCACTAAGTGAAGAAAAGGAGAGCAGAGGGGAAAAGCTGCCAAGACTCAACAGCTGAAGTTGGAATTAATGGCTCTAAGGCCATTAAAGAGATAGCAATAGCACTTTTTATCTATCTATCTATCTATCTATCTATCTATCTATCTATCTATCTATCTATCTATCTATCTGAAATTGCATTAAAGTCTCCTATTATTATCATATTTTCAATTGATAACTCATTAATTTTTTCATGTAAATCTTTATAAAATTGTTTTTGATTATCATTTGGTGCATAAATTGAGACAATTGTTAAAGGTTTTATTTCTAAATCTAATTGTACTATCAAAATCCTTCCATCCCCATCATTGTATATTTCTTTGGATTCAATTAGATCATCAATATACATTGCTACACCTCTTTTCTTTTGATTAGCCAAACTTGTATATAATTTCCCCAATTTTGAGTTTTTAAGGAGACTTCTTTTTGATTTTTTGATATGGACTTCTTGCAGGATGTTTATCTGGGCTTTTTGTTTCGTAAGTTTAGTTAATACTTGGTTTCTCTTCCTTGGGTTATTCAATCCATTTACATTGACTGAAAATATTTTCAGATCATGTGTCATCTTTATTTATAGTACTTTTTCGGTTCTTTTGGTTCTCGAAGTCGGGTATCCAAAATTAAGTCCTGTGAGATCTGTAGTTGTTTCTGCCTCACCTCCAACGCTTCTTCCCCTCCACCACCTGTGGCCCCCATCGTTTCGTCGCTAGGCTTTGGTTGAATCTGGATTTGTGCGGTACTGTCAAGTCCACTGCGTGCCAGGAAAGATCTTGCTTGTTCTACGCTTTCTATTTTCACTCTCGTTGATTGCCATGTTAAGGTCAAGCCTTCTGGGATCAGCCATCTGAAAACGATGTTCTTTCTGATTAAAATGCTTGTAAGAAAATAATATTGTCTTCTACTCTCTCAGATTCTCCTCGGAACTTGTTTCAGAATCGTGATTTCTTTCCCATCCCGATCTATCTATCTATCTTTGGAGAGGGGCGGCATACAAATCTAATAGATATCTATCTATCTATCTATTAGATTTGTATGCCGCCCCTCTCCAAAGACTTGGGGCGGCTAACAACAATAAAAAAGACAATGTAAACAAATCTAATATTAAAAATAATCTTAAAAACCCCAATTTAAAGAACCACTCATACATACAAGCATACCATGTATAAATTCTATAAGCTTAGGGGGAAGGGAAATTTCAATTCCCCCATGCCTGATGACAGAGGTGGGTTTTAAGGAGCTTGCAAAAGGCAAGGAGGGTGGGGGCAACTCTGATATCTGGGGGGAGCTGGTTCCAGAGGGTCGGGGCCACCACAGAGAAGGCTCTTCTCCAGGGTCCCGCCAAACGACATTGCTTAGTTGACGGGACCCGGAGAAGACCAACTCTGTGGGACCTAACCGGTCGCTGGGATTCGTGCGGCAGAAGGCAATCCCAGAGATATTCTGGTCCGATGCCATTAAGGGCTTTATAGGTCATAACCAACACTTTGAATTGTGACCAGAAATTGATCGGCAACCAATGCAGACTGCGGAGTGTTGAACTTAGACTTATATACCACTTAATAATGCTTTACAGCCCTCTCTAAGCAGTTTTTACAGTGTCAGCATCTTGCCCCCAACAATCTGGTCCTCGTTTTACGGACATTGGAAGGATGGAAGGCTGAGTCAACCTTGCATCAACTCCTGGCAATGGGAGTTCAGAGTTAACCTGCAATACTGCATTCTAATCATAGCGACACGATGGCTCTTAAATATAATTGGTTTTATGTTCTTTTTTATTTTATTTATTATTTTACTTTATCATTTCAATATATATATATATATTTGAAGCACTCTGATCAGCCCCGCTGGCTGAGAAGAGGGGCATCAAAACTGTGATTTTGCAACATTTAGGCAACAACATTGCTTTGGTGATTGTCGTCTTTTAAGTTTGTGACTCTTGATGCAGAAGGATAATTTGAGTCCCGAAGGAGCGGGTGGGTCATTGGTCTCTACCCTGAGGTTGCTGAGCGTTCGTTGAATAGGGGAGTCTTCACAATATTGCTCTGAGAGTTTGGAGAGGTGGGGAAAGTCATAGGAGGGAGGAAAAAAACTAAACAATTAAATTGACAGAAGGTGCCTTATCTCATAAACAACAACTTAGCACAGGTGGCAAGAAACCTGTGAAAGAAACATGTCAGATCATTCAAAGAAACTCTTCCTAAATAAATTCATATTCAATGAGGGTTGGGGACTCCTATTTTTTTTTCAATTTTCAAAATTGGTATTAAAGATGAGAATCCAGATAATTAATAATAGTAATAATAATAATAATAATAATAATAATAATAATAATAAGTTTGTTTGTTTGTTTGTTTGTTTGTTTGTTTGTTTGTTTTACTTACTTACTTACTTACTTACTTACTTACTTACTTACTTACTTACTTACTTACTTACTTACTTATTTAATTGATTTTTATGCCGCCCTTCTCCTTAGACTCAGGGCGGCTTACAACATGTTAGCAATAGCACTTTTTAACAGAGCTAGGCTACTGCCCCCACAATCCGGGTCCTCATTTTACCCACCTCGGAAGGATGGAAGGCCGAGTCAACCTTGAGCCGGTGATGAGATTTGAACCGCTGACCTTCAGATCTACAGTCAGCTTCAGTGGCCTGCAGTACAGCACTCTATGTGCTGTGCCACCCCGGCTCATAATAATAATTTATTAGATTTGTATGCCGCCCCTCTCCAAGGCCTCAGGGCAGCTCACAACAATGATAAACAGTGTACAAATCCAATATTTAAAAACAATTTTAAAAACCCTTGTAATAAAATAATCACACAACCCAATCAAACCATACATAAACCAAAATAGTTAGGGGATATGTCAATTTCCCCATGCCTGGTGACAAATGTGAGTTTTTAACAACTTGCAAAAGGCGAGGAGGGTAAGGGCAGTTCTGATCTCTGGGGGGAGTTGGTTCCGGAGGGCTGGGGCTGCCACAGAGAAGGCTCTTCCCCTGGACCCCGCCAGACGACATTGCTTAGTGAACGGGACCCGGAGAAGGCCAACTCTGTGGGAACTAATCGGCCACTGGGATTCATGCGGCAGAAGACGGTCCCGGAGGTATTGGGGGCAATATGCTGACTGGAGAGGGCTGAAAAGCACTGTGAACCAGCTTGAGCAGGAGACCTTACACTACTTCAGACAAATGGTTATCCAACATCTTAAAGACTTCCAGTGTTGGAACCACTTCTGAAGGCAAGCTGTTCCACTGATTAATTGTTCTAACTGTCAGGAAAGTTCTCCTTAGTTCTAAATAACTTCTCTCCTTGCTTAGTTTCCACCTATTGCTTCTTGTTCTATCCTCAGGTGCTTTGGAGAATAGCTTGACTCCTTCTTCTTTGTTGCAATCCCTGAGATATTAGAATACTGCTATCATGTCTCCCCTGGTTCTTCTTTTCATTAAATCAGACATACCCAGTCCCTGCAACCGTTCTTCATATGTTTTAGGTAAGTTAGAACCCACCCCCGCGTTAAAGCATACCATGTATAAATAGAATTTATACATGATATGCTTGTATGTATGAGTGGTTCTTTAAATTTGGGGGTTTTTAGATTATTTTTAATATTAGATTTGTTTACATTGTCTTTTTATATTGTTGTTAGCCGCCCCGGGTCTTCGGAGAGGGGCAGCGTACAAATCAAATCAATCAATCAATAAATAGATAAATAGATAAATAGATAAATAGATAAATAGATAAATAGATAAATAGATAAATAGATAAATAGATAAATAGATAAATAGATAAATAGATAAATAGATAAATAGATAAATAGATAAATAGATAAATAGATAAATAGATAAATAGATAAATAGATAAATAGATAAATAGATAAATAGATAAATAGATTAGATAAATAGATTAGATAAATAGATAAATAGATAAATAGATAAATAGATAAATAGATAAATAGATAAATAGATAAATAGATAAATAGATAAATAGATAAATAGATAAATAGATAAATAGATAAATAGATAAATAGATAAATAGATAAATAGATAAACAGATAAACAGATAAACAGATAAACAGATAAACAGATAAATAGATAAACAAACAAACAAACAAACCCATAAAAGTCTAAACATAAAGGAACAGATGGAAAAGAAAGAAACATAGTTGTTTGTCTGGGTCACTCCGGAAGCCAAAAGCAACCCAAAAAGAGAAGCCAGACACACCGGTAAAAGGCAAAGGCAGTTTTATAAAATTCAAGAAAAACACAGGTAACAGAAAATGTCCTTACAAACAGGAAAATGCTGTATCTTCAAATGTATCCACGAAGGCAAAAGTCCATGCAGCAATACAGGATTCTTGCTGCCAAGCCGAGGCTGTAGATAGCAGACCTACACCTCCCACAGGTCTTCCAAACTGCTGGGCCACAAGCCAGGAACAGAGATGCCGAGAATAAAGCAGGTCACCGTAACTCCAAACTGATAACACTCCACATGGCTTCAAGGGCTTGCCTTCCTTTTAAACCCTGCTGATGAGGACCACACCCAAACCCAGCTGTTTCTAATTCAATGGTGATAATATTTCTCTAACTGCTCCTTTCTTTGCTCTGAACGTCTCTGTCACATGTCAATGACAGCTTGTGCGTCATCCCCTAATGATTCCAAGCTACTGGCTGGGGAGAGCCCCCCCCCCCGGGGCTCTCATGCTGTTCCTCCTCATCCCATTCCTGGCTGTCCTCTCCCCCGTCCGACTGCTCAGCCCCCTCCTCTTCGCTGTCATCCTCCTCCGGGCATGGAGCCAGCAGAGACACAGCTGGTCCCTGAGCAGCCTCAGGCTGAACCACAACACATAGTGTACATATTTATACCATGTAAGTCCCATTGAAAGAAACATTGAAGGGTACCTCAATTTTGGATTAATATTATTTCTCTTTTTCATCTGTAAATCCACGACATCGCTTGATAAAGTGATAAGGATTTTCAGACGTGCAACCTGGATTCTGACAGGTCTTAGATTAGAATAAGAATTCTCTTTCTGGTGAGAAGAAACATGTGTTTGTGATTTTCTTTTTGGAAATACAAACCCTAATGTTTAAATTCTAGATTTAAATCGCATAATGGTTCAATTCTAGATTTAAATCATATAATCATTCTCTGTTGCCTTGGGGGCAAGGGTATGATTGAAGATTTGATCCAAGCTGGAAGGGGGTGGGGGAATTGCTCATATAAGCAGTTAATCTTTCCAAGAGAAATGAAATGTTAGAATGATTGCTTTTTTTTTTTTTTTGGGTAGCCAAAAAATTCATCTTTACCCTGACATGTTTATATATATGTCCCATTACGGTTGTTTACATCCCAGGGTTTTCACTAATCCAAGTGAGGATTGATGCAAAGAAAGAAAATGATAATCAAATAATTAAGCCAAGTTTCGGAAGATGACTTGAACACAATCAAACTGAACAAGTTAGCTAATTAAAGATACAGATTCGATAATGAAACTAGATCATCAGAGCTAAACCAATCAATTTTCTTCACCTGGTTTTCATAATGATTAACAATCCTTTAGAAATACACAATAGCTATTAGCAATAAACAAAGAGAGAATATTGGGGATTTTTTTTCCCATTAAAAGGGAAGGAGAAAGATATATATTTTTTTCTGCTTGTGCAGATCTTTGCAAGGTTAAAAATATTCCCAACCGTCGCTGGACAGAGCTAACAAAAAAAGACCAATTCTAAAAACCTCAAAAAACTACAGATGGTCAATGGTATCCATATTTAGCTAGAAGAGCGATTAGTCTGACCCTTCTTAGCATCTTCTTCCTTCCTTAATAAAATTGTTAACCTAATTTTGTAAAGCTTCTTCTCTGTTAATACTGTACTGCAAATAGGGCATACAAAACCTTTGCCAGACCAATCCTTGAATACAGCTTGTCTGCAGGGAATCCACAATGTATAATACAATCGAGCGGGTCCAGAGGTATTTCATGAGAAGAGTACTCCTGTTCTGTCGGGCTCTCTCGTAGAATCCTCCCGAAAATTCACCGGTACAAATTTCAGACACACACACGTTTGAAAATTCAAAACAATGTTCTTTATAACGAAAATTCACTTAAACTAAGCCCTCTTTTTGTATAGCAAAGAGCACTCGTCTCCAAACAAACTGGTAATTGGTACAAGTCCCTTATCAGTTCTGTGATACTTAGCTTGCAGCTGTGAGGCAATTCACGGTCCTTCTTCTTTCACAAAGTGAAGCAGCCTTTGCTCTGCTTTAGTTTCAACGTGGGGGAAAAACAACACACCAAGGTAGAAGTCAGCAAAGCAGGCACAAAACACAACAATCAGATAATCCTCCACAATGGCCAAACCCACACACTGCTCTTTATAGCAGCCTCACCAATTACCACAGCCCCACCCAACCACAGGTGGCCTCATTTTCTTTGATAATAATCTCTCAGTTGTTGCTGCCTATGCGTGGCTGTATCATTAACTCTTGTTCTGAATCCAAGGAGGAGAGAGATAATTGATCTCCTTCTGAGCTGTCTGCCACACTCTCCTCCTCCCTGTTACTCATGTCTTTTTGGTCAGAGGAGCCTTCATCATCAGATTCCACTGGGAGCAAAACAGGCCTGCGGCATGTGGATGTCTCCCCCACATCCACAGTCCTTGGGGCAGGAGCTGGGCCAGAGCTAACCACAACAACTCAATTCCTCTTTTGCAGCAGAATACTTTATGCTACCAGGCTTGAAATTTTAGGCCTGGACAACCTTGAACTACGCCGCCTGTGCTCCGATCTAAGCATAGTACACAAAATTGTCTGCTACAATGTCCTACCTGTAAATGACTCCTTCAGCTTTAATCTCAATAATACATGGGCAAACAATCTATATAAACTCAAGGTAAACTGCTCCAAACTCAACTGCAGAAAATATGATTTCAGCAATGGAGTGGTCAATACCTGGAATGCTCTACCTGACTCTGTTGTTACATCCACAACACCCCATAGCTTCCACCTTAGACTTCTATTGTGGACCTCACCCCATTCCTATCAGGTCCGTAAAGGGGTTGTGCATAAGCGCACCAGTGTGCCTACCATCCCTGTCCTACCATCCCCATTTATTTGTACTCATTTCCTGTGCTCATGTCCATATTTATACTTATACCTGTCGTCTCGTATATGTTTGACAAACTCAACCCAGACAAGACTGAGTGGCTGTGGGCATTTGCTCCTAAGGACTATTCGATCTGTCTGTCCATTGTTCTGGGGGGGAGAAACACTCCCTCAGATAGGGTCTGCAACTTGGGTGTCCTCCTGGATCCACAGCTGAGCCTTGATCACCATCGGACCGGAATACCTACGGGACCGCCTTGTGCCGCACGAATCCTAGTGGCCGATTAGGTCCCACAGAATTGGCCTTCTCCAGATCCCGTCAACTAAATAATGCCGTCTGGCAGGACCCAGGGGAAGAGCCTTCTCTGTGGCGGCTCCGGCCCTCTGGAATCAATTTCCCCCTGAGATTCGAATTGCCCCCACCCTCCCCACTTATGTCGCCAGGCATGGGGGGGACTGATTCCCCCCCTTTTCTGATTATAGCGCTTGAGAATGGTATGATTGGGTAGTACTGATTGTTTTTTAATATTAAGGGATTTTAACCAAGTCTACGGAGAGGGGCGGCATACAAATCTAATAAATAATAATAATAATAACTTCAGTTTTACTAATATTAGATTTGTACCACTGGTTATTGTATTTTATTATTGTATGAGCCACCCCGAGTCCTTGGAGAGGGGCGGCATACAAATCTAATAAATTATTATTAATTATAATTATTAATAGGAATAGGAATAGGATAGGATAGAATAGAATAGGATAGGATAGGACAGGATAGAATAGAATAGAATAGAATAGAATAGAATAGAATAGAATAGATAAAAAGAATGGTTCTCTAGAGAGAAACTCACATCGTGGACCAGACGAATTTCAAAACATCCCTAACTCTTGAGCACATGGTGTGGATTCGACCAGGTCCCTTGGGATTTCAGAGCCCTTTGGCTTCTGTTTTGTGGGCAGACTAAGCATTACTCCATTGCCAGCTAGAAGGTCGGAACAAGTGATACAAAAGTGACCCCAATACAATGAAGAGGATTGTTTACAGCTCACAACTTTGTTCTTGTGTTGTCAACTGTCTCTCCTGCCTACCTTTTTTTTCCCCTCTCCTCTCCACCTCTCTTCCTTCTTCCTCAGCTTGTTGCCTTTCAGTTTTTTAAGCTTGAGGGCAAACTCGGTGTCTTGTTATATGTACAGAGACAGCCGGTAGCTTGTGTGGTGAATGCTAATTGTCTGAAGGACAGCTCTCCCCTCCTACAAAGACCATGAAAAACCCACCAATATTAAGAAGGAATAAAATCAAACCCCGAATGCCTAACGAGAGGCAAACAGTTCAAAGGGCCAGAAGAAATGGCCTAGTGGACAATTGAAAGGGGGCTTTCCCCCATTCTTACATCACACATTTACATTGAAACTTAGGAGATTTGCTGGACCTTTCGCAATATTTTTGAAAGCTGAAGCAAACCAAAGGCTTGCTAAGCAGGAAAGTGGAAATGAAGTAATTTCAATAAATAATATGCCTGGAGTGGAAAGATGATATTTTATTTACAAGTAGAACTGTGACAAAATCCGTCCAGGGCCAAATAGCCCTTAGCCTTTGTGTGGATATTCAATTATTTTAGCAGATAGCCTGTTTCTAACAATATGTGGGGAAAGGCGCCACAGAAGGCTGTTTCTTGCATGCTGTCTTGTTTCCTGGTTTTACATCCTGTAATAATATGAATTATTTTAAAAGGTGGGACATGGCTGTCTTGCAAAACCAGACACGGTGGGGGTAAATTTCTTTTAACACATGAATGCAGGGATACACTGGCCCATGAAGCTTGGATAGGTGATATGCAGGTATGACAGTTGGCCATGCTGGTGAAACTTGGGCCAGTGACATGCTAAAAAAATGTAGTGGCTGTCATGGTAGAAGAAGACTGCCTCAACCACTAAAAATAGCAATAGCACTTAGACTTATATACCACTTCACAGTGCTATACAGCCCTCTCTAAGTGGTTTAGA
This sequence comes from Erythrolamprus reginae, assembly GCF_031021105.1. Taxonomy (NCBI): domain Eukaryota; kingdom Metazoa; phylum Chordata; class Lepidosauria; order Squamata; family Dipsadidae; genus Erythrolamprus; species Erythrolamprus reginae. Next base: position 9,829,048 of record NC_091958.1, read on the forward strand.
GAGCCAACCTCTTGTCCACAACAATTTGGTCCTCATTTTACCCACCTCAGAAAAGATGGAAGGCTAAATCAACCTTGAGCCTGGTGAGATTTGAACTGCCAAATTGCAGGCAGCCGGCAGTAAGCAGAAGCAGCCTGCAGTACCGCACTCTAACCACTGCGCCACCGTGACTCATCCAAAATGCTTCCAATTCTGATCTCATCAGATTTTTAAAAAGCAGCACCTGTAGAATGCCTTCCTATCTTCCAAGTCTTGAAGAACAGAATAATAATAATAATAATAATAATAATAATAATAATAATAATAATAAAAATAAAAATAAAAATAATAATGAGAAGCAGCTAGAGAAATTAGTGAAATACGAAGATCTAAAAATCGAGCTGCAACGACTCTGGCATAAGCCAGTGAAAGTGGTCCCAGTGGTACTTGGCACGCTGGGCGCAGTACCAAAGGATCTCAGCGGACATTTGAAAACCATCGGAATTGACAAAATCTCCATCTGTCAATTGCAAAAGGCCGCTTTACTCGGATCGGCAACCATAATTCACCGCTACATCACTCAGTCTTAGGTGCTTGGGAAGCGCCCAACTGGTGATGAAATACAAAATGCAGCATAGTGATCTCGTTTGCTGTGTTGTACTGACATAATAATAATAATAATAATAATAATAATAATAATAATAATAATAATAATAATAATAATAGTAGTAGTAGTAGTAGTAGTAGTAGTAGTAATAATAATAATAATAATAATAATAATAATATTTTATTAGATTTGTATGCCTCCCTTCTCCGGAGACTCGAATAGAGAATAGAGTAGAGTAGAGTAGAATAGAGTAGAATAGAATAGAATAAGCCAAGTGTGATTGGACACAGAAGGAATTTGTCATTGGTGCATATGCTCTCAGTGCATATAAAAGAAAAGATACATTTGTGAAGAATCATAAGATGCAACATTTAATGATTGTCAAAGGGGATAAATAAGCAATCACGAAACCTACCAAAGAAAAAGCTTGCACATTAATAATGCAAGCAAGCTGATGCCAGCTCTTGTGGGTATTCCCTGAATAATCTATCAACCTTATTGGCTTTGTATTCTTCTGCTTTATGAGTTCAAGGATATTTTTATAATGCCTTTTGCAAACTGGAGGAACATTGTTGTTACTACTTTTAGAGGGCATAGTAATACCTCTTAGAGAAGGCTTTTACAGCCCTCTCTAAGCAGTTTACAATGTCAGCGTATTGCCTCCAACAATCTGGGTCCTCATTTTATTGACCTCAGAAGGATGGAAGACTGAATCAACCTTGAGCCTGGTGAGATTTTGGTGAGGATCGAACTGCTGGCAACCAGCAGAATTAGCCTGAAATACTGAATTCTATTCACTGTGTCAATATAGCACAGCTAGTGAGGTTGAAATACAGTGGTACCTCTACCTAAGAAAGCCTCTACTTTCAAACCTTTCTAGATAAAAACAGGATTTTCAAGATTTTTTTTGCCTCTTCTCAAGAGCCATTTTCCACTTACAAACCCGAGCCTCCAAAACTGTAACCAGAAAAGGCAGGGAGAAGCCTCCATGGGGCCTCTCTAGGAATCTCCTGGGAGGAAACAGAGCTGTAAAAGGCGGGGAGAAGCCTCCGTGGGGCCTCTCTACGAATCTCCTGGGAGGAAACAAGACTGAAAAAGGCATGGAGAAGCCTCCGTGGGGCCTCTCTAGGAATCTCCTGGGAGGAAACAGGACCGAAAAAGGCATGGAGAAGCCTCCGTGGGGCCTCTCTGGGAATCTCCTGGGAGGAAACAGGGCCTCTATCCTCCCTGTGGTTTCCACAATCGCACACATTATTTGCTTTTACATTGATTCCAATGGGAAAAATTGCTTCTTCTTACAAACCTTTCTACTTAAGAACCTGGTCATGGAACCAATTAAGTTCGTAAGTACTTCCACTGTACTGATGAATGCTTTCAAAAATTTGCAAGATTTGGAGAACCTCTGCATAATAAGGGTGTTCTGCTACCCATTAGGGGAAAAATTGATTTTAGAAAGTAGCAATGATACGCGAAACAACATAGGCATGGTGCATATGTGGTTCTGTGCGCACATGTGCATTTTTGAAACCCCCCCAATGCTTTCTTTAGGACAAGCTGGCTCATTTGTTTTCCTTTCTTCAAACTGAATCCTTAGTTTGGCCACAGTGATCTAACTGAAAAGGGACAATTATTTTATGCGTTTAAAATCCGCTCTCCTCATTCACGTTCGAGCAAATTGCCGCTTTGAACAGCCTATTGACAGCCTTAAGAAAATACCACGGACGGGAAGTAAATTGCTTCTCTCTTGGTGGGGGTGCAGCTGTTTGACGGGAGAGAGAAAATCTTCAGAAAATGCAGCAGCATCAAGCTTTTGATCATAGATCACAGGAGCGTAACAGGAGCTGTGGTCAGGGCTAACTAACTGCAGCCAGCGATAGCTCCACATGCTCTCCTTTGAGGGAGGTTTGCTCAATACGGTGAACGTGTTGACTAAATTAACCCATTTTTCTGGACTTAAGCGACATCCCGGATTTTAAACGACATCTTCACCGACATCCCCTCCCACTTAGGACTATAACCATGTTGCTTGTATTTTTATGCTTTATATTGCTCTTTTTCCTTGCTAGTATGGTTTGACTGCTTATTAGTAACCTATGACTAATCTTCGGAGAGGGGCGGCATACAAATCTAATAAATTGAATTGAATTGAATTATAAGATGGGTGGCTACATAAATGTTTTCAAATAAAAATAATAATTGTGTCCTTGATGCTACACCAGAGGCGGCAAGGAATGGAGAAAGGAGGTAACTGCAGAATATATACTGCTCAAAAAAATAAAGGGAACACTCAAAGAACACATCCTAGATCTGAATGAATGAAATATTTTCATTGAATGCTTTGTTCTGTACAAAGTTGAATGTGCACAACAGCAGGTGAAATTGATGGTCAATCAGTGTTGCTTCCTAAGCGGACAGTTTGATTTCACAGAAGTTTGATTTACTTGGAGTTATATTTATTTTATTTTATTTATTTATTTATTGGATTTGCATGCCGCCCCTCTCCATGGACTCGGGGCAGCTAACAACAGTGATTAAAAAACAGCATGTAGCAATCCAATAATAAAACAACTAAAAACCCTTATAATAAAAACCAGACATACATACTGACATACCATGCATAAACTGTAGAGGCCCAGGGGCGGCAAACAAATCCAATAAATAAATAAATAAATAAATAAATAAATAAATAAATAAATAAATAAATAAATGAATGAATGAACGAACGAACGAACGAACGAACAAACAAACAAACAAACAAACAAACAAACAAACAAACAAGGTTAACTCAGCCTTCTGTTCTTCTGAGGTGGGTAAAATGAGGACCCAGATTGTTGGGGGCAGCACACTGGTTCTGTAAACCATTTATAGCGGGCTGTAAAGCACAGTGAAGCAGAATACAAGAAGTGCTATTGCCCTCCCTTCTGTTGATCATCTGTCTGTCTATCCATCAGTCCATTCGTCCATGATGTGCAGTGGTTAGAATGCAGCATTGCAGGCTAACTCTGCCCATTGCCAGGAGTTCGATCTTGAGAATCTCTATAGATTCTGTTCTAATGAATCTTGATCCTGTAATTTTACAACCATTTTTGGCAAACAGCCAAAAAGCTTTTGTGGTTTTTTTAAAAATTCTTTATCAGCAAATTTTATGTAGCTTAGCAATGCATGAAATAGCTCTAAGTTATCGGGATGCTTTAAATTTACTGTTACCTACTTTGGAAGGGAGGGAAAAAAATTAACACCCTTTTCTTTCGTTTTTTAAAGCTTAGCTTTGTCTGAAGCCTCCCGAAGTTCTTAGCAAATTAGAAAGGATGGGTGAAGAATATTAAGCTGCCACTGGAACAGCTAGCCCAACTGCTGATCTGAATGTTTGCATTTTAATTTTTAATAAGCCCAGTAATAGTTTTCCTCCCAGTGAGAAGTAACTAGATGAACAATAAAACCTCAATGACCTCGTTACCAAACGCCCTTTGGTCTTTGCTTTTAGCAAAGCTCTTCTGAACAGCTGTGTTTAAAGTTGAAGAAGATCGCAGGGTGGGCTGTAGAAGGTGGAACATTAAAAAGGATGACTTCAAATCAGCTCTTTTTTTTTTCCTCCAGGGAGGTAAGCAAGATTTCTCCCTCAACTAATCTCAATCTTTCTTTCACCTCATTGCTAGAACATCATCATCTAAACTGCAAATTGTCAGAAAACCACTAGAGGCGGCTGGAATTATAATTTTCTGTGTCTCCTTACTGCCATCTTGTGGTGCCTGGAAATATTCCAGGTCTAAGAATTTCCTTGATTGTCAATCACACAACAATGTCATGATGAATGGCCATGCAGGCACACAAATTGCTTGTCCACGCCTTAGCCCTAATATTGCTGCAAGAAAGAAACATTTTAATGTTCCACTTAAGCAGCCACATCTTTTCCAATTCATTTTGTCTAAGTCAACACAGTCAAGAATTTTCTTAATTATTGTATTTTCAGTTGGTATATCTTTTTGCTTCCAGCATTGTGCAAAGCTGATTCTAGCTGCCGCAAGTATATGTAATATAATGTAATAATATTTTATTCTCAGTTTTCAGCAGAAATGTTTCCGGTTCCATAGTTATTTTCTGTTCTGTGATTTCCTCTAACCATATCTGTTCTGTCGTGCTCTCTGGTAGACTCCTCCCAAAAATTCACAGGTACAAATGTCAGACACACACACGTTTGAAAATTCAAAACAATTTTCTTTATAATGAAAATTCACTTAAACTAAGCCCTCTTTTGGTATAGCAGAGAGCACTCGTCTCCAAACAAACTGGTAATTTGTACAAGTCCCTTATCAGTTCTGTGATACTTAGCTTGCAGCTGTGAGGCAATTCACAGTCCTTCTTCTTTCACAAAGTGAAACACACTTTGCTCTGGTTTAGTTTCAAAGTGGGGAAAAATCAGCACACAAAAGGTCAAAGTCAGTAAAGCAGTCACGAAACACAACGATCAGATAATCCTCCACAATGGCCAAACCCACAGGCTGCTATTTATAGCAGCCTCACTAATTACCACAGCCCCACCCAACCACAGGTGGCCTCATTTTCTTTGATAATAATCTCTCAGTTGTTGTTGCCTATGCATCACTCTCCTCATGCGTGGCTGTATCATTAACTCTTGTTCCGAATCCAAGGAGGAGCTAGATAATTGATCTCGTTCTGAGCTGTCTGCCCCACTCTCCTCCTCCCTGTCACTCATGTCTTCTTGGTCAGAGGAGCCTTCATCAGCAGATTCCACCGGGGGCAAAACAGGCCTGCAGCATGTGGATGTCTCCCCCACATCCACAGTCCTTGGGGCAGGAGCTGGGGCAGAGCTAACCACAACAATATCCAAATTGTATACCAGAATTTCTTTATGGCAGGGCAAGTCCATTTCTTCCCCTAATTTCCTATTTTTATTTTCCTTTCCATTTTATACATCAATAAAACAATAGCAGTTATATAAAACTGAAAGTGATCAAAAATCTTTCTAAACCCCCCTCCCCCAGAACAGCTCTAAACAAAAATCTCTTCCTGCATGTGTTTTAGTAAGATGAAATATTAATTATACTTACACGTGGTTGCCAAAATAGGTATATTCTTCTATATACTGAACCCTAAAAGTTATCGAAAAGAAAGTTTTCATATTTAACAGAACAAAATAAAAGGGTTGAAAAGGGCCTTGTAGGTCATCTAATCCAACCCATCGCCCAACCGGGAGACCTGGCCTACACCATTTCTGACAGATAGCAGTCCAGTCACTTTTGAAAGTTTCCAGCGATGAAGCTTCCATAACTTCCAAAAGCAACTTCTGTTCCATGGGTTGATTGCTCCCACTGCCAGAAAGTTCCTCCCTGTTTCCAAGTTGAATCTCTCCTTGATCAGTTTCCATCTATCAACGGGGAACAATTTGTAACCCAATTTCTGTTGAGTTTTATTTTTGAGCTTTTTTATTGTTAATCGGGCATGCTGGTTTCAAAACTGTAGTTAGTTGATATATATATATATATAAGGGGACACAATCTGAAGTTAGCTGGGGGAAAGATCAAAAGCAACATGAGAAAATATTATTTTACTGAAAGAGTAGTAGATCCTTGGAACAAACTTCCAGCAGATGTGGTAGATAAATCCACAGTAACTGAATTTAAACATGCCTGGGATAAACATAGATCCATCCTAAGATAAAATACAGAAAATAGTATAAGGGCAGACTAGATGGACCATGAGGTCTTTTTCTGCCGTCAGTCCTCTATGTTTCTATATAGTTAATTAGGCAACCTGAGCATCAAATTGCCTTTTTTACATAGCCAACTTGCTAACTTCCTAAAAAATCTTGGTGCAGTCAGTGATGAGCAGGGTGAGCAATTCCACCAAGATTTGAAGGTCATGGAGGCAGGGTATCAAGGCAGATGGAATGTACATATGATGGCTGACTGTTGTTGGAGTATCAAGCGAGAATGTCCACAGATTAAACACTCCAGAAAAATCTATAAGTGACAATATTTACCTTAATATGTATAAGTATTGTTTGATTAAAAAAACAACTATTTGTATGTGTTGTGGTTGGCTCTGGGCCAGCTCCTACAACGCGGAATTTGGATGAGGTTTTCAGAGAATCCTCAGGATCACAGAGACTTGTTTTATTGCCAGCAGACTCTGATAGTGAAGTTGATTCACGGCCAAGGACAGACAGTGGGAGAGAGGAATCAGATGGAGAGATGGGTGCAGCCAGCCCATCAATCAGTGCTCCAATTAGTGAGATGTCAGAGTCAGAGGAGGATCCACTTGTGGATGCCCGTGTGTGCAGGCTCATGGCAAGAATGGACCAGCTGCACAGGCGTTGCCGAAGATAAGAGAGAACACCTGTTTCAGAGGCAATTAGGTTAATGTGTTTGGGGATAAATTACAAGCATTGGGTAGTGAGCGTGTGGGCGTTTATCCATTGGAGAAAGACCATTGCTACTGTTTTAATTATTCCAGGACTTCTACTGACTTTTGGACACTTCACAGTTAAATAACTCCTGTGGACTCATTGACGTGGGTGGCTGTGAAAGTTTCACAGCTGCCTTATCTGCTTTTTGCCACATTCAAGGACTCTTTCAGGGTGAGAGACATTTGGCTCTTTTTAGAGTGTGTGCTCAAAAAAAAAAATACTGTTTGGATAAACTTACTTTCTTTTTCTCTGTGAAGGTGTGTGTTTGAATTGCATTCCCAACTCACTGGGGGCTACTAGGGAAGGGCCCAGCATAACAGTATGAACACAATTTAGTAACTATTTAGTAACTATTTAGTAACTATTTAGTAACTTGCAGTAACTATTATATCCTTTGTATGAATAAAATTATTTTTTGTAAACAGTATATTTGGTAAGTTTTTACTTTCCTTTCCTTTATATGCACAATTTGTATGACTTTTGAGGGTACCCTGTAAAAGTTGACATGATACACCAAAAGCTGTGGTTATTTTTGGATCCAGAAGCCAAGTTAGTTGAAAACAAGTACAGTAATACCACGTCTTACGAACTTAATTGGTGCCGGAAGGTGGTTCGTAAGGTGAAAAGTTCCTAAGATGAAACAATGTTTCCCATAGGAAACAATGTAAAAGCGATTAATGCTGCAAGGGGAAAAAATCACAAAATGGCGCTCCGCTGGGCGCCGCCGCCTGGCTGTCACCTTTTAAAACAGCCGGGGTCTTCTTGGCATTCTCCCGAACCCGAACTTTTTGGGTTCGGGTGGCCACCGAGAAGCGCCGCCACCTGGCTGTCACCTTCTGAAACAGCCGGGCGCTTCTTGGCGGCCTCCAGAACCCGAACCCAAACCCAAACTTTTGCCAAACTTCCGGGTTTTAAAAGGTGACAGCCGGGTGGCGGCGCCCAGCAGAGCGCCATTTTGCAATCTGCGGTGGGTTCATAAGCCGGAAAAAGTTCGTAATAAGAGGCAAAAAATTTCCGAACCCCGGGTTCATATCTCGAGATGTTCGTATCACGAGGGGTTTGTATCACGAGGTACCGCTGTAAATGAAATTGCTGTTCCCCAGTGTTACACCTCACATGGCCTTTGGGTACTTTGGAAAATAGTTTGATTGCTTCCTCTCTATGATAGCTCCTCAAATATTGGAATTTCAACAGTGGTCAATCCCAGATTAAAGTGGGCAGTGATTGGCTAAAATCAAATCAAGGTAAAAGAAAGCTATCTTTTCACTTCCCCTGCAATCTGACTTTAAAATAATAACACTGACGCTTTGCCACAAGGAATAAAAAATGTGGGTATATATAAATGAAGGTAATCACTTGCAGCATTTGTAAGACAAAAAAAACCCCTAATAGCATTTGGCCTCGACATTGCTGAAGAAAAGGGGGGGGGGGGAAGCATAGCTTTCCATCACTTAAACCTCTGGGGAAGATGGAAATGTCACCAGAGTGAAAAGCCATTTATCCACATCTTTACTGTCTGGTTTTTCATTTGAGTCGGGGCAAATATTGTAATATCTCTGGTGCTGAAATTAACAAGCCACTTTGCTTCTGATCTCACTCCCACTTTAACCCAGGTCTGCACAAACAGAAAACTTCTCTCTCTTCGCCACTTTTGTTCTTATCTTTTAATTAAATCGGAAAGCAATATGCATGTTACACACAGCCTCCACTGATGGTACCACTGTGAAAGTTTCCAGGAGGGCAATTCAAAAAAAAAAATAGAACCTGGCTAAAACATGCTTTAAAAAATATAAAGATAAAAAGTCAAACATTTGACTTAACTTCCTTTTGTTTCCTTTCAGGAGCTGGATTTTAACCCAATAGAAAACAAATCAGTGGTAGGTTTTCCCCTGATTTCATGAACCTCAACCATATTTTTATCCAAGGTTCTCTGAGCTGCCAACAGTCAATGATTGTTTCCTTCGCCCACATTAAAACCAAAGGCGCATATCTCTTTTAAGTTTCCCCCATGCTTTAAATTGGGAATACTGTATGGTGAACAGTAGTTATTCTCAATAGAAACATAGAAATCTAGAAGTCTGACAGCAGAAAAAGACCTCATGGTCCATCTAGTCTGCCCTTATACTATTTTCTGTATTTTATCTTAGGATGGATATATGTTTATCCCAGGCATGTTTAAATTCAGTTACTGTGGATTTATCTACCACGTCTGCTGGAAGTGTGTTCCAAGGATTAAGTAAAATAATATTTTCTCATGTTGCTTTTGATCTTTCCCCCAACTAACTTCAGATTGTGTCCCCTTGTTCTTGTGTTCACTTTCCTATTAAAAACACTCCCCCCCTGGACCTTATTTAACCCTTTAACATATTTAAATGTTTTGATCATGTCCCCCCTTTTCTTTCTGTCCTCTAGACTATACAGATGGAGTTTATTAAGTCTTTCCTGATAAGATTTATGCTTAAGACCTTCCACCATTCTTGTAGCCCGTCTTTGGACCCGTTCAATTTTGTCAATATCTTTTTGTAGGTGAGGTCTCCAGAACTGAACACAGTATTCCAAATGGGGTCTCACCAGCACTCTATATAGGGGATCACAATCTCCCTCTTCCTGCTTGTTATACCTCTAGCTATGCAGCCAAGCATCCTACTTGCTTTTCCTACCGCCCGACCACACTGCTCACCCATTTTGAGACTGTCAGAAATCACTATCCCTAAATGTCTCTTTTTAAAAATAGGCAATTTCTGTGGTTTTAATTTCTGGTGAAAGTGAACCCAAATGGCCAAACAATTTGCCATCTTTTGATTTCTTTATTTGAAAAGAGAAAGGATTCAGCCAGACAATTGAAAATGGAAAATATTACATTTTTCCTAAGAACCTGAGTGTATATTTTGAACTATGCTGTTAAGTTTCTCTGTGTCATATATGTGTGTGAATGCATAATGGTTATCCTTTGAATGCAACAAAATCTCATTTTAATGTACAGTGATCCCTCGATTAGCACGGTCTCGATTAGTGCGAAACGCTACAACACGGTTTTTCACAAAATATTAATTAAAAAATACTCCACGGTTTTTTTGCTATACCACGGTTTTTCCCACCCGATGACGTCATACGTCATCACCAAGAGTCACTTCTCTGTATCTTTCTCTTTCTTTCCTGTCACTATGCTTCAATCATTTTCTCATTTCTCTTTTTTCTCCCCTTTTTTCTATCATTTCTCTCTCTCTTTCTTCCTCTCTCACACTCTTATTCCTTGTGTGAGGCAACATAAATGTTTACATTGTGTCCAGAGTAATTCCAGTCTTGAAATTGGACAGCAGATGGACACCTGGGGATTATAATTCATGTGATCTGAAAACCCAATTCGGGATGTTCGATTTTGACATTCCAAGCAGTTTCGGATTTGATAGGCTAAAAACTAATTTGAGGAAGGGCTTGTCGTCCTTGGGGCTGGACAGAGCAGCTGAGCCCAAAGCAGCCTTTTTAAAAAATAAACTACACATTTCTTCAACAATTAACTCTCCCAAATCTACTTTTATGAGGGCAGCAGCAGCGGTGGCTGCATTTTTATGGTTCCCTGTGCCCCCTCTTTCGGACGTTGCTGTCCCAAGAACTCCTCTTTTCATTTGACCCCCCCCTCCACTAAATGGAATGTGTCACCAGCAGAGATTTCGTTGGGAGACGGGAGACACGCGCAGGATCCCCCCTTCCCCAGCAGTCATTTTCTTCCCCACGTAGCAAGGTCTCTTTCTAGGGATCTGTGTGCTTTCTTTTGTTGATTTTCCAAACTGGTAACTAGTTGGGGAGCTGTTGGGGAGGGCTCTGCCGGGAAGGCCTCTCAGCTGCAGAGCCGAATGGGGGCGGAGGCAACAGCGGAGCCCGGCGCTGGGGCCATGCGAGGCTGTTCATCCAGGGGGGCGTGGACTGGCAAGTCGCCCTCCTTTCTCTCTCTTTCTCAAGATCGCTTGCCGCTTGCCTATTGCAGCGAAGGAGGCGAAGCAAGGCTCCAAGCTGCAAAGTGGCAAGCGGCAAGCGATCTTGGGGATTCCCCTTTGCCTGGGCGGCGGGAAGACCAAGGGAAGGTTCCTTCAGCCGCCCAACACCTGATCCGCTCCGCAGCGCGGCAGCAGCGAGGAGCCGAAGATGGGGTTTCCCCTTTGCCTTTACCCCATCTTCGGCTCCTCGCTGCTTCCGCGCTGCGGAGCAGATCAGCTGTTGGGCGGCTGAAGGAACTTTCCCTTGGTCTTCCCCGCCGCCCACACGCAAACTCCACCATCTGCGCATGTGCGGCCATGAAAAAAATGGCGCACATGCGCAGATGGTGGTTTTTACTTCCGCATCCAGTATAACACGGAAATCGGTTAGCGCGGGAGGTCTTGGAACGTAACCCCCGCGCTAACCGAGAGATCACTGTATGTTGAACATTTAGAATGACAATAATGTTTAGTCTAGTCTAGTCCTATTCTATTCTATTTATGTTCTACTCTACTTTGCATGCTATCCTATCCTATCCTATGCTCTATGCATTCTATTCTATTCTATCCTATGCTCTATGCATTCTATTCTATTCTATTCTACCCTACCCTATCCTATTCTATCCTATATATATATTTATTAGATTTGTATGCTCTACTCTACTCTTCTATTCTATTCACCTAACCTAACCCAACCCAACTTAACCTAATCTAATCATAGACCTAATAAAAGGTTTTCTTCCCCCCTTTTCTAAAACATTGTTAGGGGGTCTCTGAAATTTGCAGTCACCTTACACCCAGATTTATTTCCCCCTATTTAGCTATATTTAGCAGACGTCAATGAGCCAAGTACATGGAAATTTTTCTGGAATTCATAACAGGTTCGGCATTCTCAACTCTTACTGCATTGAAAAGAAGCATTCTCTTATTGTTTAGTTAGAGCTGGTGCTGAATTTAGTTAGGTTTCCATGTCAACTAAATACCTCGCTATTTGCAATGTGTCTGCATGGGTGTGGGTGGGTGTTCCTTTTGTTTTGTTTTTAAAATAAATTATTGAATCAATTTATTATCCACCTCGATCACCAAAGCGACTTTAGGTGGCCTGCTGAAGGGTAAAGATTAAAAGCAGAAATGCAGTCGTATGAATAATACTGTATGATTACTATACTGGAAATAGAGCAGCCCACGTTAGAGAACAACAATATCCAGGAAATATTCAGAGAAATTGCATGGAGTAATTTTTTTTTTCCCAGGACAGCCTAGCTACTTCAATCTCAGAGACCTTTCAATTCAGCTCTATAAGGTCTTGAGATAGTTCAGCTCAGTTCAGGCCCACTCTGACATATTTCGGCTTGGCTTTTATTGCTTCCAGATAGCCTTTCCTGATAGGGGAAATGATTTACAAATTGACTGAATTGAGTTAAATTAAATTGAAAGCAGACCTTTCTGACAGATGAATGGAGCAAGATTTGGAATAACTCTTTCGGACTCTCCATTCCTTGGATGGGTACTGGTTTTCAGGCAGCAGTAAAAGTTAACTTTTTGCTCTTTCAGTGTTGCACAACCCCAATGACAGGCGTGTGCAGCCTTTGACAATTTTATAAACCATGATTTTTATGGCTGCAGTTTTAAAAACTTTTACTGGCAAATGGATATTATTATTATTATTATTATTTTATTATTATTTATTAGATTTGTATGCCGCCCCTTTCCGTAGACTCGGGGTGGCTCACAACACAATAAAAACAGTTTATAACAAATCTAATAATTTACAATTTAAAATATTTTTTAAAAACCACAGAGAAGGCTCTTCCCCTGGGGCCCGCCAACCGATATTGTTTAGTTGATGGGACCCGGAGAAGGCCCACTCTGTGGGACCTAATCAGTCGCTGGGATTCGTGCGGCAGAAGGTGGTCTTGGAGATATTCAGGTCCGATGCCATGAAGGGCTTTAATTGTGACCGGAAATTGATCGGCAACCAATGCAGACTGCGGAGTGTTGGTGTAACATGGGCATACCTAGGGAAGCCCATGATAGCTCTCGCAGCTGCATTCTGCACGATCTGAAGTTTCCGAACACTTTTCAAAGGTAGCCCCATGTAGAGAGCATTACAGTAGTCGAATCTCGAGGTGATGAGGGCATGAGTGACTGTGAGTAGTGAGTCCCAGTCCAAATAGGCAGAAATTTCCTTCTCCTGTAATATTATTATACATGATATAATCATTGTAACTGAATCAATATTTCCATGAGGAATTGGCATTTGATGGGAAGCAATTATGGATTGGTGATAAGAAAAGGAATGTTTATTCCCAAGGGGTCTGGGATGCTTATTGTCACCATGGCAATATTTTGCAGACCGAAATGCTTTTGATAGCTAGCCCTTATATTGCAAAACTGTTTACCTTGCCAAGGTGGCTATCAGCTAAAATCAGAAAAGTAATTATGAACTGTGGACATGTTAATCTTCAAGAATCTTTTGTTTTTTAATTCTTTGTAGCTGTGGTTCCTCTGCTATATGGCGTCATTAAGTATAAGGGGAGACTTAGACTTGTATCTAGGCAGAGTATGTATGGCAACTTGCCATGGCCAACTCACCTTGGAACAAGTGAGTTTCATTTATTTCATTTTCATTTCATTTTATTGGATTTGTACGCCGCCCCTCTCCGTAGACTCGGGGCGGCTAACAACAGTGGTAAAAACAACATGCGACAATCCAATACTAAAGAAGCTAAAAACCCTTATTTTAAAACCAATCATACATACGAACGTACCATACATAAATTGTGGAAGCCTAGGGGGAAAGAATATCTTAATTCCCCCATGCCTGACGACAGAGGTGGGTTTTAAGAAGCTTGCGAAAGGCAAGAAGGGTGGGGGCTATTCTAATCTCTGGGGGGAGTTGGTTCCAGAGGGCCTGGGCCGCCACAGAGAAGGCTCTTCCTCTGGGTCCCGCCAAACGACATTGTTTAGTTGATGGGACCCGGAGAAGGCCAACTCTGTGGGACCTAACTGGTCGCTGGGATTCGTGCGGCAGAAGGCGGTCCCGGAGATAACCTGGCCCGGTGCCATGAAGGGCTTTATAGGTCATAACCAACACTTTGAATTGTGACCGGAAACTGATCGTCAACCAATGCAGACTGCGGAGTGTTGGTGTGACATGGGCATATTTAGGGAAGCCCATGATTGCTCTCGCAGCTGCATTCTGCACGATCTGAAGTTTCCGAACACTTTTCAAAGGTAGCCCCATGTAGAGAGCGTTACAGTAGTCGAGCCTCGAGGTGATGAGGGCATGAGTGACTGTGAGCAGTGACTCCCGGTCCAAATAGGGCCGCAACTGGTGCACCAGGCGAACCTGGGCAAATGCCCCCCTTGCCACAGCTGAAAGATGTTTCTCTAATGTGAGCTGTGGAATCGAGGAGGACGCCCAAGTTGTGGACCCTCTCTGAGGGGGGGGTCAGTGATTCCCCCCCAGGGTAATGGACGGAGAGATGGAATTGTCCTTGGGAGGCAAAACCCACAGCCACTCCGTCTTATCAGGGTTGAGTTTGAGTCTGTTGACACACATCCAGACCCCAGACACCAGCTAAGAGTTGGATAAGAGTTACACTGATGTAAAAAAAAAGGAATAGAATCATTAAATAAAGGATGCCAAAGGAGGGACAAAGTGAAATGTGAATGACAAAAATTAAAAATTATTTTCAAAATATTTTAAATAATGAAATTGAATAGTAGAATTGCCCTGCAGCAAATTGTCCCATGCTTAGTTGGTCATGTCAAGTTGTCCCATGGCATGTCGGCTGTGGTGAAGTGGCTGCAGTGAGTACATCATGGCAAATTGTCCTAGGTAAGTTGACTGTGACCAGTTGGCCATGGCAAGTTGTCCCATGCCTCTAGGTAGAGGAGAAGATGGAGGCTGAGATGGAGAGCAAATTATCCAATCTTAGAGCAGCGGCTCTACAAAGAAGAGAGATTAGGATGCATTGTCTCCTGTAAAGATGATCCTTTTGGAGCTGAGACAAACATTGACAGTTCTTAGCCTGGCTCAGTGACATTGGAGACATCCTATTGAATGCCTATGGCAAGAATGCCAATGGAAATAACATGATCTGACCCAGCAAAGCCTATGGGAATAACGGCCTTCTTTACTCCTGTTCTGCCGGGCTCTCTGGTAGGAGCCTCCCGAAAATTCAAGGGTACAAATTTCAGACACACACACGTTTGAAAATTCACAACCTACAATTACTTCTCACTAACAAAAATAACAAACATAATCAAGCTAAGCCATCACAATCCAAATGTCTGCTAGTTTGCAGGGATCACCCCTCCTCTCTTTTTTTCCTTCTTCTCTCTTTCTTCTTCTTTTCTTTTCTCCCTCTTTCCTTTTCTATCCAACCTCCAATCACCTCTTCCTTCCACGTTATTCTTGGACTATTAAATACTACAGTTATAAGATTATCCAAATAAGAATATTGAATACAAAATATTTACATACAGACAAATATTTGGAATGCATATACAATAATATATATAAGCCACTGTATAAAAATACTGTTTACCCCAACCCCCCTCCCACTTCTCTTTTCTGTATTCCCACCCCCCTTTTCCCTGTTTTCATTTTTTTTATAACCTAATAAAGTATATCTTTTAAGAAAAATAAAAATAAAAAAATAAATAAAATTCAAAACAATGTTCTTTATCACAAAATTCAAAATAAACAAAGCACTCTTTTTGTATTGCAAAGAGCACTCTTCCCAAAACAACCGGGTAGTCTGTACAATTTCCCTTAAGCAGTCATTAAGTACTTAGCTAGCAGCTGTGAAGAAACTTCACACCCCTTCTTCTTCCAATGAAGTGAGACACACACACACACGTTGCTCTGCTTTGGTTTCAAAGGCGTGAAAAGGCAACAAAGTCCAGCACACAAGATTCCTGATGAACTCTGATCAGATATTCGGCCAAACCCACATGCTGCTATTTATAGCAGCAGCCCTAATTACTGGAGCCCCACCCAAACACAGGTGGCCTCCCTTATTTCCTGTAATATGTTCTTACTTGGTCTCTTCTACGCGTAATTCTGCGCTTGCGTGGGTCCAAAATGTCATCATCTGAATCAAAAGGAAGATAAGGAAGATTGACTGCCTGGGCTGTGTGCCAAGCCCCCCTCTGCCGAGTCACTCCCACCTTCTTCTTCATCCAAGGAAACTAAACTCTGAACTGATTCTGTCGGCAATAACACAGGCCTGTGACATGTTGGAGTTTCCCCTGCATCCACCTCCCCATTCCCTGGGGCAGGAGCTGGGCCAGAGCCAACCACAACAACTCCCAGGGCAGCACTTGAGATACTAAGTCATTATACCAAACCAAGGAGAACACCTTTTCCTATCTCTCTTGCCTGTAGATTTTCTTTTTTCGATATTGTTCCTTGGGTTCCAATTTTGGCTGCCTTTTCTGACAAATGCAGATGTTTCTGGGAGAAAGTGACACATTTTAGCAAGCTCGGTCCTGATGAAATTGCTTCTCTTCAATGTACACTCACATTCCTTCTCCCATTAAAGAACAAAGATTTCAGCTATATGTCTCAGAGATGACAGTTACATCCAGCTGTTAATTAGATAAGTGACAGATGTTTGCTTCCCTTTGCTCAATCATAAAAGCCTCTGCCATAGCTCCTCTCCCCCCACCGCCTAAAGCCATATTTCACATTCATATTGGCAGGAAATTAGAGAATTTTACTGCCAATCACATTTTCCTCTCCTCCCTTTTTCTACAATTCAGACAATAATGGTATTTTATATCCTGGAAAAGTCATTTGTATGGAAGGCATAATCCCAAATGTGTCAGGATAAAGGGACCCCCCTGGGTTTTTGCTATTATGGTATACATCCAATGGTGAGGAATCCAACAATTTTTCCCCAGCTGCACATGGAAGCAAAGCTTAGCATCACACAAGACAGAACCCCAAGGACTATGGCGAGTAACAATAAGTATGTGGGAATAAGTGTGTTAGCATTTAGTGCATCCCTATGTATTGAGGTATGCAGTCTCAAGTTATAGGGGTAGGGGGCAGAGATGGGATCTTGAAAGATCAGGTAGGCATGAAAAGAGCAGGTCAGTCAAACACTAGCTATTAACAGAGTATCTCTAATTGTTATGCAGATGATTGCTTTAGTCTGGCAAGATTCTGTTTATAGGCAATGAAAGGACTACTGTATTTATCGGAGTATAAAACATACTGGAATATAAGACGCACCTTAATTTTGGGGGAGGAAAATAGGGAAAAGAATCTGCTTACCAGGAATTCATCTAGCTAGCATCCTTAGTGTTCTGCTGGTGTGTTTCAACCGCCCGTAATTACAGGGTAATTAGTCCAGGAAGACACACACCACACAATAAAAGGAAAACCCAAAAGTTTTTATAAACAGAAAAACAGAAACAGCTCCCTTTTTAAATGTCAAAGGGATTTTCTGGTACACACAAAGCACAGGTTAAATGCAGTCCAATTGCTCACCCAATAACTGGGAAATTGAGTCCAATTCTAAAGTCCAGAGAGTCCACACACACAATCCTGAACAGCAAAAACCACGATCTTGACGAAACAATGAATCAGATAAACTGCCATGAGGCTAAAACACCAAGCTGCACTTTTATCTGTAGCACTAATTACAGCAACCCCACCCAACCACAGGTGGCCTCATTTTCTCTTGTAATAATCCTTCAGTTGTTGTCTCCTATGCATCACTCTATGCATGCGTGGATGCGTCATTAATTCTTGTTCAGAATCCAAGGATGATATCGATGATTGATCTCCTCCTGGGCTGTCTGCCAAACTCCCCTCTTCCCTGTCACTCACGCTTCCTTGGTCAGAGGAGGCTTCATTGGCAGATTCTACTGGGAGCAAAACAGGCCTGCGGTATGTGGATGTTTTCCCCACATCCACCTGCACATTCCTTGGGGCAGGAGCTGGGCCAGAGCTAATCACAACACTTAGTCTGGTCATCTTCAGCACATTATTTTATCCCCTGGTTAAAGGCTTAAAAAAAATGTTTTGAGAAAGTAACAATGAAAGAGCTTGCAAGCCAGTAAGAGCTGGGAACATTATTAGCACCTGGAAAGAAACAGTCTGGGCAAGTAGAGCAATGGAAAAAAACCCTGCAAAAACTTGGAAAACATTCTTCTTTGCAGAGAGTAACAATGAAAGAGCTTGCAAGCCGGTAAGAGCTGGGAATACTATTAGCACCTGGTTAGGGTTGGAAAGAAACATTTGGAGCAAGTTAAACCAGTGGGGGGGGGGGAAACCTGCAAAGACTTAGGGCTTGAAAACCATTCTTCGCAGAGAGTAACAATGAAAGAGCTTGGGTACATTAATAGCACCTGGTTAGGGCTGGAAAGAAATATCTGGAGCAAGTAAAGCAATGAAACCCCCAATCCCTACAAAGACAGGGTTTGGAATACATTATTGGTAGAAAGTAACAATGAGAGAGCTTGCAAGATAGTAAGAGCTGGGAACTCGTTAGCACCTGGTTAGGGCTGGAAAAAAACTTATTTGGAGCAAGGCCCCCACCCTCCTTGCCTTTCGTAAACAACTTAAAACCCACCTCTGCCACCAGGCATGGGGGAATTGAGATCCTCTTTCCCCCTAGGCCTTTACAATTCTATGCATGGTATGTATGTATGTATGTTTGGTTTTTAAATTAATGGGTTTTTAATCATCAATACCAAATTACTATTGTACACTGTTTTATTGTCGCTGTTAGCCGCCCCGAGTCTCTGGAGAGGGGCGGCATACAAATCCAATAAATAAATAAATAAATAAATAAATAAATGAATGAATGAATGAATGAATGAATGAATGAATGAATGAATAAATAAATAGATAAATAGATAAATAGATAGATAGATAGATAGATAGATAGATAGATAGATAGATAGATAGATAGATAGATAGATAGATAAATAAATAAATAAATAAATAAATAAAGTTAGAGCAATGAAACAAACCCTGCAAAGACTTAGGGCTTGGAAAACATTCTTCACAGAGATTATCGTCTGGAAGACAGAAGGGAAAGGGGGGACATAATCAAAACATTTAAATATGTTAAAGGGTTAAATAAGGTTCAGGAGGGAAGTGTTTTTTATAGGAAAGTGAACACAAGAACAAGGGGGCACAATCTGAGGTTTGTTGGGGGAAAGGTCAGAAGTAACGTGAGAAAAGAGTAGTAGATACTTGGAGCAAGCTTCCAGCAGATGTGGTTGGTAAATCCACAATAACTGAATTTAAACATGCCTGGGATAAACATATATCTATCCTAAGATAAAATACAAGAAATAGTATAAGGGCAGACTAGATGGACCATGAGGTCTTTTTCTGCCGTCAGTCTTCTCTGTTTCTCTGTTTCTCTGTTTCTCTGTTTTTCTGTTTTTCTGTTTCTCTGTTTCTCTGTTTCTCTGTTTCTCTGTTTCTATGTTTCTATGTTTCTATGTTGTTTCTTCCCATGTATTTTACCAAGAAACGTAGATGAGGCAGTCTTGAAAAATCAGCACTCCCCTAAACATACAGATGCTCTAGTAATCCATTGGCAATGCTTATTTTGCTATCCAAATTCATGGACATCTAATCCCATCCCTAAGTAGATTTGACCCAAATATGATTTTCAGTGTATTTTATCAGGAAACATAAATGAGACAGGATCAAAAAGTCAGCACTCCTAATGAATGAATCCATTGGTAATGTCCATTTTGCTCTCCAAATTCATAGAGACCTAAACCCAACCCTAAATGTATGGTAATGGAATTTTCCCATGTCTTTAACTAGGAAACATAGACAAGGCAGACCCAAATAGCCAAGGCCCTGCTAAATATACCCTAACTCTAAGTGGATTTTCCCCTCAATGTGATTTTCAATTATATTAAATCTCATATTATTCTTGATGTTTTTATTTTTTTAAAAAAAACATGATTTGGGTCCATTTAGTTTTAACTAAATGTTGTAGGAACTCAATCAACTTTAAACTAATTTGAACTTAATGCAGTTTGCATTCACTCCATCCCATGGTCATCCTGTGGAATGTGGAATATCACTGGTTAGATTTGTTGGAAAGTGTCTAAGATTGAAAGACTTGAAGTTCTTCAATTAGACAACTCCATCGTCTCCATTCTGACTTAACAATAGTGCATAAAATCATATATCAAAATGTCCTTCCTGAAGGTGATTACTTCACCTTCAACGGGAACAACACATGAGCACGTAATGGATTTAAACTAAATGTCAAGCGCTCTAAACCTGACTGCAAAAATAGGACTTCAGCAATAGGGTAATCAATGACTTTGTGGTTTCTACTCCTAAATCCAAATCCTTTAACCTTGGATTATCTACAATTGACCTCTCCCCCTTTCTAAGAGGTCTGTAAGGGGTGTGCATAAGTGCATCATTGTGCCTACCATTGGTAGCGCCATCTCCACCCACGCCCCTGTCATAAGCGGCGTTCCCCAGGGAAGCGTACTAGGTCCTACTCTCTTCATTCTCTACATCAATGACCTCTGTGACCATATCGAAAGCAACTGTGTTCTTTTTGCCGACGATGTGAAACTTTTCAACACCACTGATAACACACTCACTCTCCAAAAAGACCTGGACTTTGTCTCAGACTGGTCTAACACCTGGCAACTTCAAATATCAACCAACAAATGCTCTACCCCTCCACATTGGCAAAAAGAATCCAAACCGCACATATAAACTGAATAAACAATCTCTCACTGCTATCTCACACTCAGTAAAAGATCTTGGAATACTAATATCGAATGACCTCAGTGCTAAAGCCCACTGCAACAATATCGCCAAAAAAGCTTCTAGAGTTGTTAACCTGACCCTACGCAGCTTCTGCTCAGGCAATCTCACGCTACTCACCAGAGCCTACAAAACTTTTGCCAGACCTATCCTAGACTACTGCTCATCTGTCTGGAACCCATACCACATCTCAGACATCAACACCCTTGAAAATGTCCAAAGATATTTCACCAGAAGAGCCCTTCACTCTTCTACTCGAAACAGAATATCCTACGAAAATAGACTAACAATCCTGGGCCTAGAAAGCCTAGAACTACGGCGCCTAAAACACGATTTTAGTATTGCCCACAAGATCATATGCTGCAACGTCCTACCGGTCAATGACTACTTCAGCTTCAACTGCAATAACACAAGAGCACGCAACAGATTGAAACTTAATACGAACTGCTTCAAACTTGACTGTAAAAAATATGATTTCAACAATCGAGTTATTGAAGCATGGAACTCATTACCAGACTCAATTGTGTCAACCCCTAACCCCCAACATTTATCCCTTAGACTCTCCACGATTGACCTCTCCAGGTTCCTAAGAGGCCAGCAAGGAGCGTACATAAGTGCACTGGTGTGCCTTTCGTCCCCTGTCCAATTGTCTTTCCTTTCTTTCTCCTATCATATATATTCTCTTCCTTTCATATATCCTCTCCTCTAAGTTCACTTTCACCCTCTTTTATATTATCACATGTCTATTTTTCTTCCTATGTATTTGTGTATTGGATAGATAGATAAATAAATAAATAAATAAATAAATAAATAAATAAATAAATAAATAAATAAATAAATAAATGAACGAACGAACGAACGAACGAACGAACGAATAAATAAATAAATACATAAATAAATAAATAAATAAATAAATCTCTGTCCTACTGTCCTATTTGAGAGAGAAAAACTTCTCCCTGAAAAACATTAACTTGTTAACTTGAGTATTTTTAAAAGGAAAACTGTAAACCATAAATGTTGATTTTTTAAAAAGTGGTTTTTTTACCATGGCAGATTGAGTAGGATTCTATTGTTGGTTTACTCCTGGAAAACTAAGCAATTAGAATTGCTTTGGAGATACGCACACAATGGTGATTAAGTTTGTTCTCTCCTCTTTGAACTGGCTTATGAGAATGATCAGTATGGAATTCTTTTAAGAAATCAACAAAGCAGCCTTTGACAAGATGTTCACAAGGAGATCCAAAGTCTGTTTTTTCAGTCTTAAACAGCTTCTGGAGTAGCGTGAAACGGCTCAAAATGGCAACATCTGCTGCATGGTTTGAAAGACAGCTAGAAGAGGCCTCCAAGAGGGATATGAATATAATGCCAGGGGAAACATCCCGAGAACTCAGTCTCCCACCCACGGGGCGGTAGGTTAGACATAATTTTTCATGAAAACTGGAATGTCACCATGTATTAATTCGGTCCCAGAGGCATTAGTAGCCTCTCTTTAACCTTCACAGTAGCGGCGCTGCTTTGAAGCCATTCCAATTTGATAGAAAAGCAAAGCATTTAAAATTAAAGGTACTTTTTGGACCAACTTGTAGCATTTTGCAGGGATGTTCCAACGTGCAAATTAATTAATGGGTGAGTCCATTCGGTGAGGAAGCGTCCTACCCCAAATTTCGCAACCATCTATTATTATTATTATTATTATTATTATTATTATTATTATTATTATTATTAATTGGATTTGTATGCTGCCCCTCTCCGGAGACTCGGGGTGGCTAACAGCAATAATAAGACAGTATACAATAATAATCCAATACTAAAAACGATTAAAAAACCCATTCATATAAAAACCAAACATACATACAGACATACCATGCATAAAATTGTAAAGGCCTAGGGGGAAAGGGTATCTCAATTCCCCCATGGGTTTTAAGTAGCTTACGAAAGGCAAGGAGGGTGGGGGCAATTCTAATCTCTGGGGGGAGTTGGTTCCAGAGGGCCGGGGCCGCCACAGAGAAGGCTCTTCCCCTGGGTCCCGCCAAGCAGACTCATCATACACTGAGTGTAGTAGTCAATGGTCTTCCATGGCAACTTCAATGGTCTTCCATGAAAATTGAATTGCTTTCCCTCTCTCAGATAATATTATCCCTTGTGATTTTAATCTGTTTTGATCTTTAGAAATGAGAGCTTCGGTGGCACAGTGGTTAAAGTTTGGTACTGCAAGGACCACCAGCTACCAGCAGTTTGGCCGATCAAATCTCAGTAGGCTCAAGGTTGACTCAGCCTTCCAGCCTTCCAAGGTAAGTAAAATGAGGACCCAGATTGTTGGGGAGCAACATGCTTACTCTCTGTAAACTGCTCAGAGAGGGCTGTGAAGCACTGTGAAGCGGTATATAAATCTAAATGATAATAATGATGATGATGATGATGATGATGATGATAATAATAATAATAATAATAATAATAATAATAATAATAATAATGTGTTAGACGTGTATGCCGCTCCTCTCCGAAAACTATTTAGATAATTGGTTCTGAATCTACATCAGCAACAGCAGCAGTGGGGAAAAGAGAGTTGAGCCAAGACCAGTAATCCAGGAAGTGACAGCCACCAATCAGCTGGAGCAGCGCACACATTTTCATTTCCGCTGGTGGAACTGCGTTCCACCCCGTCCTGCCTGCTGCCCATACCTACCCCCACCCCAATGGTATGTAGATTTCATCTTAGCTATTAAATGAGTCAATCTGTCCATTTATTGGAAGACTTCGAGATTAGTGATGGGCGAACCAAACCCGCACAATTTTTACGTGAAAGGACCGCCCTTTGCTTGCAGCACCGCTGCAGTGTCCTTTTTCGTAAAAATAACAATGTTTGTTTTTACGTGAAGACCTCCCGTTGAAGGAGCTGGGGAATCCCTCCTACGAAGAGATTCCAGGGGCGGAGCTTTGACGTCACCGGCAGGTTGCTAAGGACGCCAAAGTGATCACTTCCTGGATTCCAAGGAAATCATCTTGGCGTCCTTAGCAACCTGCCAGTGACGTCAAAGCTCTGCCCCCAGAATCTCTTCGTGGGAAGGATTCCCCGTTCAGGTTCGAGTTCGGGTTCGGTTCGGGTTCGGCCAAATTTTGCATAAAGTTCGGCCGAACTTGCCGAACCCGAACACGATTGGGTTCGCCCATCACTATTAGAGATTCATACATCTTACATTAATGCACTGCTTAATAAGTGATGGGCTACTTACCTAGGTTTTGATATAGTGATCCATTTTTACTAGCTGGAAAACTGATTGCTAAAACCAGATGCATCTAACTTCCTTGTTTATGTGCTTTTATTATTTATTTATTTATTTTATTATTTAGATTTGTATGCCGCCCCTCTCTGCAGACTCAGGGCGGCTCACAACAAAGTAAAACAATTCATGACAAATCTAAATTATAGTTTAAAATATTTTTTAAAAACCCATTTACTAAACAAACATACATACAAACATACCATGCATAAATTGTATATGCCTGACGACAAAGGTGGGTTTTAAGGAGCTTACGAAAGGCAAGGCGAGTAGGGGCAGTTCTAATCTCTGGGGGAGTTGGTTCCAGAGAGTCGGGGCCGCCACAGAGAAGGCTCTTCCCCTGGGGCCCGCCATGAAAGCTGCGTTATAAGGAGAAATGGAGGAAGTTGTCTGTTAGAGACACATGAAACATCTCCAGCTGACATATTTTCAGATTTCAAGGTTCCTTCCTGCATTCAAAGGCCACCGCATTCATTAGCATTACAAATATTTACAATACAATTAAATGAGGGAAACCTTACTTCAATATTAGCCCCGTACCGTCTACTATTTAACTTCTGCGTGATTTAGACAAAACTTTCATGCAGGCAGTGGGGAAAAAAAGGATTGTACATCCTCATTAGCATTAGATAAAAGGAAACTTGTTTTCTTCATCTGAAGAGAGCTGGGAGATAGCCCTTTAATATATTTCTCACACACTGATGAAAACGTGAATAACATAAAAAAAACCCCAATCTGATAAATCTTCAATCCGAGTATGACTACAATAGGAATTTGCTGTGAAGAGTGGTTTTCAATCACAAAGCTACAAAAGCTTCCAGGAGTCTATAGAAGGCTATATTAGCTAAATAGGTAGTTTGTTTATAGTCTAGGTCAGTGATGGCGAACTTATGGCACGGATGCCACAGGTAGCACGTGGAGCCATATCTGGTGGCACATGAGCTGTTGCCCTAGCTCAGCTCCATTGTTCATGTGGGTGATTTTTGGCTTGCACAGAGGCTCCAGAGAGCCTCCTGGGGGACGTGACAGGGTGTTTCTACCCTCCCCTGGCTCTATCTATCTATCTATCTATCTATCTATCTATCTATCTATCTATCTATCTATCTATCATCTATCTATCTATCTATCATCTATCTATCTATCTATCTATCTATCTTTTTATCTATCTATATATTTATCTATCTATCTATCTATCTATCTATCATCTATCTATCTATCTATCTATCATCTATCTATCTATCTATCTATCATTTTATCTATCTATCTATCTATCTATCATTTTTCTATCTATCTATCTATCTATCTATCTATCTATAATCTATCTATATATTTATCTATCTATCATCTATCTTTTTATCTATCTATCTATCTATCTATCATTATCTATCTATCTATCTATCTATAATCTATCTATCTATCTATAATCTATCTATCTATCTATAATCTATCTATCTATCTATCATCTATCTATCTATCTATCTATCTATCGTTTTATCTATCTATCTATCTATCTATCTATCTATCTATCATTTTTCTATCTATCTATCTATCTATCTATCTATCTATCTATCATCTATCTATATATTTATCTATCATCTATCTTTTTATCTATCTATCTATCTATCTATCTATCTTTTTATCTATCTATCTATCTATCATCTATCTATCTATCTATCTATATATTTATCTATCTATCTATCATCTATCTTTTTATCTATCTATCTATCATCATCTATCTATCTATCTATCTATCTATCTTTTTATCTATCTATCTATCTATCTATCTATCATCTATCTATATATTTATCTATCTATCTATCATCATCTATCTATCTATCTATCTATCATCATCTATCTATCTATCTATCTATCTATCTATCATCTATCTATCTATCTATCTATCTATCTATCTATCTATCTATCTATCTATTTCGACTTCTATGCCTCCCAATCCCAATGGGACTCAGGGCGGCTTACAGCAATATAAAAAACACACTACAATAATAAAAATAAGTCAAATATTAAATATTAAATATTAAATTTAAATTTTTTAAAACCCATTGTAAAAAACCCACAAAGCAAGCAGTCCAATCAACACACATGAATACCACTCAAATCACAATTCAGCCATGACAGCTGTAAATATTTATGGCCCCCAGCTGGCCGGTAAAGCCAGATCTTCACAGCCTTTCAGAAGGCCAGTAGGGTGGGACTTGGTTCCATTGAGCAGGGGCAGCTACAGGGAAGGCCCTCCCCTCTGGAGAATTTTACCAGCCGCTTCCCTTCTCTAATCACCAGTGCTTGGGTTGTTCTGCAAAGCTATATACATATGATGAAATAAATAAAGTTCCCTTTGTTTCATCAAGATTCTCCTCCCCCCAAAAAACCTTTGTGCAATACACAGAAATTAATGAAAACCCCAATATGGTCTAGACTGACTGCATTCAATTTCATCCCTGCCTTAGCTCCAGTCCACAGATTTGTGATGGTTTAAAACAACAAAAACCTTGAAAATCTATTGACCTGAATGACACAATCAATTTATGTACTGAGAGTAGAAAGCCTACCCGAAAGAAGATAATGAACGTTGCCACCATTGCTACTATCTTAAAAAGCCAGATATTCCTATCTAGAAAGCCTAAGCAGTATAAGATTAATGTTAATACTTGAAATATATATATATAAGAAAACATTTGAAATCTACTTTGGATGCTGCTTATCCTTCTCTGGGAATAGATTCCTCTATTATCCTTTCCTGGCCTTTGCACAGAATTCTAAAAGCCAGCAGCTCCTGAAAAATTATTTAAAAATACAGATTTTTTTAGAGTCAGGCTTTGGGTTTCTAAATTCTTCAACACTCGTTTCCTTCCTTTCCCCATATTTTCAGCCTCACAGGGCATAGATACCATGTAGCGCATCCATTCCTTGACATCAAAGCATATTCTTTCAGCTATCTTCACTATTTGTTGAAGGTACAAAAGGGAAAATCTAGCTCTGTTCGCTTTAACTTATATTCTAATGGTGAATTTCAATTTGAGATATTTCTATGAGTGAGATTTAACTATAGCTTCTCTCTTTTTAAGAGAACCTGCGTAAAAACTGTTCAATTGTGCTTTCCTTTCTTTTTCTCTTTCTCCCCAATAACTCAGACTAATTTATCATATTGTTAGGATTAGTTATAATAAGAGATGTAGCCCTTCAAAGTCTATGGCTTGCAGCTAGTTTGATTAAAATACAGAATGTTGGCAGAATCAGTAAATGAAATCTGTTTACCAAGAAAAGAACACTTACTTTTGATGGTATATAACTTAAGCTGAAAGTCAAAACATATGAAGAAGGGTTACAGGCAGTGGATATGTCCAGTTCACTGAAAAGGACCAGGGAAAACATTGTTTGCAGAGAGAAATGATGAAAGAACCTGCAAGGTAAGAGCTGGGAAGAAGGAAAAGGGGGGACATGATCGAAACATTTAAATATGTCAAAGGGTTAAATAAGGTTCAGGAGGGAAGTGTTTTTAATAGGAAGGTGAACACAAGAACAAGGGGGCACAATCTGAGGTTAGTTGGGGGAAAGATTAGAACATGAGAAAACATTATTTGACTGAAAGAGGAGTAGATGCTTGGAACAAACTTCCAGCAGACGTGGTTGGTAAATCCGCAGGAACTGAATTTAAACATGCCTGGGATAAACATATATCCATTGTAAGATAAAATACAGGAAATAGTATAAGGGCAGACTAGATGGACCATGAGGTCTTTTTCTGCCATCAAACTTCTATGTTTCCATGTAAGATGGTTAGCAGCTAGTTAGAGCTTGGGGTTGGGTTCAGAGTGTAAGACCAACCAAATGATCAGCCTCTTTTAGGGAGTGTGACTTATACTCCGAAAAATATGGTACGTCACCCGAGCCACCTGTGAGAATGTCCTTGGTTCTCACAGGAAATTTTATTGTTTTAGCTACAAATCTCATCTATTTCCCTCCCTTTCTGTTGTGTGGCAACCTGAAGCTTCTAAGATGCCTTGATCAGGTTCACTTCAGAGTGGATATTTGGATGTGTTATAGAGATGCTACCATAGAACTACAAAACAAAAGAGATTATGGTTGCTAGTTAAAAACAAAGAAACATAGAAGATTGATGGCAGAAAAAGACCTCATGGTCCATCTAGTCTGCCCTTATACTATTTCCTGCATTTTATCTTAGGATGGATATATGTTTATCCCAGGCATGTTTAAATTCAGTTACTGTGGATTTACCAACCACTTGGAAGTTTGTTCCAAACATCTACTATTCTTTCAGTAAAATAATATTTTCTCACGTTGCTTATGATCTTTCCCCCAACTAACCTCAGATTGTGCCCCTTTGTTCTTGTCTTCACTTTCCTATTAAAATCACTTCCCTCCTGACCCTTATTTAACCCTTTAACATATTTAAATGTTTCGATCATGTCCCCCCTTTCCCTTCTGTCCTCCAGACTATACAGATTGAGTTCATTAAGTCTTTCCTGATATGTTTTATGCTTAAGACCTTCCACCATTCTTGTAGCCCGTCTTTGAACCCATTCAATTTTATCCATATCTTTTTGTAGGTGAGGTCTCCAGAACTGGACACAGTATTCCAAATGTGGTCTCACTAGCGCTCTATACAGCGGGATCACAATCTCTCTCTTCCTGCTTGTGATACCTCTAGCTATGCAGCCAAGCATTCCACTTGCTTTCCCTACTGCCTGACCGCACTGTTCAGAAATCACTACCCCTAAATCCTTCTCTTCTGAAGTTTTTACTAACACAGAACTGCCAATACAATACTCAGATTGAGGATTCCTTTTCCCCAAGTGCCTTATTTTACATTTGGAAACATTAAACTGCAGTTTCCATTGCTTTGACCAGTTCTACCAAACATGCCCAAAACCTGAGACCCTAGGGCTCTTTAATAGTAGTGTGTGAGCATGTGTGTATGTGAGTACACAATGTAGAATTAGAAATCTGGTGTATCGTGGTAGGCAAACTGGTGCTCTCCATATGTCTGATGGTCAACTCTCGCAATTACTTACCATTGGACCTCATGGCTAGATGCTTTTATCAAAATCAAATTACCTGCAGAGAACCTTTGCTGGAAATTGTATTATACTTCATCTCTTGTTTATTGGGTAAAACAATAGCAGACACATTATTCTTGATTATTTTTGTTACCCATCCTTGAATTACCAATTAGCACTGATTGAGAGCTGCATGTTTGAAAGGTGATGGGGATTCTTCATTTGGGAAAAAAAATATTAAAGTCCATTGTGTCACAGCCTTGATTAAGAATATTTTTTGTATCCAACCATTCAATCCTTATGCAACTTGGGCTTTCCCAAATATGCCCATGTTATACCAACACTCCACAGTCTGCATTGGTTGCCGATCAGTTTCTGGTTACAATTCAAAGTGTTGGTTATCACCTATAAAGCCCTTCATGGCACCGGACCAGATTATCTCAGGGACCGCCTGAGATAATCGCAGCGACCAGTTAGGTCCCACAGAGTGGGTCTTCTCCAGGTCCCGTCAACTAAACAATGCCGCTTGGTGGGACCCAGGGGCAGAGCCTTCTCTGTGGCGGCCCCAGCCCTCTGGAACCAACTCCCCCAGAAATTAGAATTTCCCCCACCCTCCTTGCCTTTCGTAAGCTACTTAAAACCCACCTCTGCCGCCAGGCATGGGGGAATTGAGATACTCTTTCCCCCTAGGCCTTTACAATTTTATGCATGGTATGTCTGTATGTATGTTTGGTTTTTATATTAATTAGTTTTTAATTGTTTTTAGTATTGGATTATTATTGTACGCTGTTTTATTATTGCTGTTAGCTGCCCCGAGTCTCTGGAGAGGGGTGGCATACAAATCCAATAAATAAAATAAATAAAATAAACTTGTCTTCCAATCCTTGAACTATCAATTAACACTGGTGGAGAGATGCTTGTTTGAAAGGCAATGGAGGCTCTTCATTTGAAGAGAAAATAAAGTCCATTGGGTCACAGCCTTGATTAAGCATCTCTTTTGTATCCAACCTTTCGATCTTTATGCACCTTCTCTTCCTTTTTTCCAAATGACTTGATATCCCGAAATACCTGTACATCACTAAGAATTTGATTTTCTGAGCAGAGAGCTATAAAAATGACTTTCTTTGTGAGTGTTATAAAAACAAAGCTTGATGAGGGACAGAGGAACGGTTCAATGTGTATCAGTTTTCTCTCTACGTTTCCAGGAATAATGCAGAGCTGGCAAAGAGTGATTATTTATAAGCCAATAGCTGCTAAAAATACTGTTCCAGAGAGAGAGGAGTTATCCTCCAATTATCTTATATATCAACTAACTCAGTGGAAGTGCTGTCTCAACATTATGAGAATGCAACTTGCTAGAGAAACACTAGGATGGATAAAAATGCTACCCAACTTTTATGGGAGGTGAAATCCCATTGAACGCTATATTATTTACTTCTGTTTATTATTTACTGCTTTAACATCCTATGACTATCACTAAGTGTTGTACCACATGATTCTTGACAAATGTATCTTTTTCTTTTATATACGCTGAGAGCATCTGCACCAAGACAAATTCCTTGTGTGTCCAATCACACTTGGCCAATAAAATTCTATTCTATTCTATTCTATTCTGATTTATGAGTATGACAAGTGTATTTTTATGAGGACTATGATCATGATTTACCACTGATAGCTTTTATGTACACTGAGAGCTTATGCACTAAAGACAATTTTTGCGTGTGTCCAATCATGTTTGGCCAATCAAGAATTCTATTCTATTCTATTCTATTCTATTCTGTTCTGTTCTGTTCTGTTCTACCCTACCCTACCCTACCCTACCCTACTCTACTCAGGGTAGATAGGCATTGAGTTGTATTGTGACATTGCCAAAATGACATTTATACAAGAGAGAACCACAGAAATATATTTCTAAATGCAAAGCAGATTCATTTTAGAAATGTATCCTATACTGTATGTTGTGAAGTACATTCACCTATATAACTGATGGAAACATTTATTTGTCTTGCTCTTAACAATTAATTTTCAAGTCCATTGAAAATTTATAAAGCTGGCATTCAAAGGTACTGGTCCCAGCCCAGAATTCTGCCTGCTTTGAAAACAAAACAAACCCTTGTGCAATGTGGGATTTGTTTATGACAGCCACATTCCCATAGCATGTAAGAAAAAAATAACACATGTTCTTCCTGGTTTTGAAATAATGGAGAAAGAGGGGAAACAGTTGTGTATAATGAGCATACACTATTTTGAAATGTGGCTTACAATATGTAAACATTTTGATTTAGGTCTTTTTAAAGGTCTTTTTTAAGCCTTTCGAAACAAAGAAAATCTGCTTATATTTGCAGTAGAAATTTGCAGTGGAAATAATAACTAACCATCATTCCTTTGTTTTCTTTACCAGTCAAATGGCTTTCAGTAGGTAAGAACATGTTGTTTTATCTTTTCACTTCCATCTTCAGTGCCAGGGGTGGGCTGCTGGAGTACAACACTGCAGGCTACTAACTGCTAGCTGTAGTTCAGCAGTTCAAATCTCACCACCGGCTCAAGGTTGACTCAGCCTTCCATCCTTCCGTGGTGGGTCAAATGAGGATGTTACAGGAAATATACTGATTCTGTAAACCACTTGGAGAGGGCGATAAAGAATTTTGAAGTGCTACATAAGTTTTAAGTGCTATTGCTATTGCTGATTCAGGCGATTACAAATTGCCTATTCTGCAAGGACTCAATAGGTAAACAAAATTTATTTGTTTGTTTGTTTGTTTGTTTGTTTATTTTTTATTAGAGTTGAAAGAGACCTTGCAGGTCATCAGGTCCAACCCTCTGCTCAAGCAGGAAACCCTAGACCACCCCAACCAGATGGCAGTCCAATTTTTTTTTGAATGTATCAAGTGATGGGGTGTTCACAACCTCTGCTATC
Organism: Erythrolamprus reginae; assembly: GCF_031021105.1. Classification (NCBI taxonomy): domain Eukaryota; kingdom Metazoa; phylum Chordata; class Lepidosauria; order Squamata; family Dipsadidae; genus Erythrolamprus; species Erythrolamprus reginae. The sequence goes on from NC_091958.1 coordinate 9,861,053, forward strand.
AGGCTATTCCACTGGTTGATCGCTCTCACCATCAGAAAGTTCTTCCTTATTTCCAGGTTGAATCTCTCCTTGGTCAGTTTCCATCCGTTGCTCCTGGTCTGGCCCTCTGGTACCCTGGAAAATAGTGTGACCCCCTCCTCTCTGTGGCAACCCCCTCAAACATCTGTATACTGCTATCTGGCCCTCCTTTTTGCTAAAGTATCCATCCCAAGTTTCAGCAACCTCTCTTCGTATGTCTTGGTTTCCAGTCCCTTTATCATTTTGGCTGCTTTTTTCTGTACTTTCTATAGAGTTTCAATGTCCTTTTGGTAGTGGGG